>NW_028270188.1:49967272-50139772 GCF_037043375.1 Chiloscyllium plagiosum
CCCCGGCACCTATTGACCCCCCCCTCACAATACTCCCACCCCAACCCCCTCCCGGCACCTATTGACCTCCCCCCCTCACAATACCCCCACCCCCCCCCTTCGGGCACCTATTGACCCCCCCCTCACAATACCCCCACCCTCCCCTCACAATACCCCCACCCCCACCCCTTCCGGCACCTATTGACCCCCCCCCCTCACAATACCCCCACCCCCCCTCTCGGCACCTATTGACCCCCCCCTCACAATACCCCCACCCCCCCTCCCGGCACCTATTGACCCCCCCCTCACAATACCCCCACCCCCCCTCTCGGCACCTATTGACCCCCCCTCACAATACACCCACCCCCCCCCGGCACCTATTGATCCCCCCCTCACAATACCCCCACCCCCCCTCCCGGCACCTATTGACCCCCCCCTCACAATACCCCCACCCGCCCTCCCGGCACCTATTGACCCCCCCTCACAATACCCCCACCCCCCCTCCCGGCACCTATTGACCCCCCCTCACAATACCCCCACCGCCCCCCCTCCCGGCACCTATTGCCCCCCCCCTCACAATACCCCCACCCCCCTCCCGGCATGTATTGACCCCCCCCCTCAATACCCCCACCCCCCCTCCCGGCACCTATTGACCCCCGCTCACAATACCCCCACCCCCCCCTCCTGGCCCCTATTGACCCCCCTCACAGTACCCACACCCCCCCCTCCCGACACCTATTGACCTCCCCCCCTTACAATACCCACAACCCCCCCCTCCCGGCACCTATTGACCTCCCCCCCCTCACAATACCCCCCCCCGGCACCTATTGACCCCCCCCTCACAATACTCCCACCCCAACCCCCTCCCGGCACCTATTGACCTCCCCCCCTCACAATACCCCCACCCCCCCCCTTCGGGCACCTATTGACCCCCCCCTCACAATACCCCCACCCTCCCCTCACAATACCCCCACCCCCACCCCTTCCGGCACCTATTGACCCCCCCCTCACAATACCCCCACCCCCCCTCTCGGCACCTATTGACCCCCCCCTCACAATACCCCCACCCCCCCTCCCGGCACCTATTGACCCCCCCCTCACAATACCCCCACCCCCCCTCCCGGCACCTATTGACCCCCCCTCACAATACCCCCACCCCCCCCTCCCGGCACCTATTGACCCCCCCTCACAATACCCCCACCCCCCCTCCCGGCACCTATTGACCCCCCCTCACAATACCCCCACCCCCCCCTCCCGGCACCTATTGACCCCCCCTCACAATACCCCCCCTCCCCTCCCCCCCCCCTCACCACCTGTCGCGCTCGCGCGGGCCGATCCCGCGTTTCCAGTGACGGTTGGCCTCGCGGGCGGGAGTCCGCCGACCCGCCGCCGAAAGGGTGAAGCCTCCTTCATCTCCTCAGGTAAAGGGCGATAGGGTTTTAAATCCGCCCCCTCTCCGCCGGTTTTCATCGTGTTCTGACTGACCGACGTGTGTGTGTGTGTGTCAGTGTGAATGAGAGAGAGAGACCGACATTGACCGGCTAGGCCCCGGCTTTTTCCCTCCTCCTCCTCCTCCTCTTCCCGCCCTTCGGTTCCTTACCTACACTCCGCATCGTCGAGGTGGAGCCTCCATTCTGCTCCCGCTTCCTCTTCGTTTTCTTTTTCTCCCCCCCCTCCTCCTCCTCAAACGTGCAGATTTAAATGTACGGACATTACACGAAATCACTACCACCAGCAGCACCGCCGGCTCTCCCTTCCCCTCCCCCCACACACACACTACCTTCGCCTATTGTGTTCTGCCTTCAAATGACAACAACCTTCCCCCTCCCCCACTGCATTCCCGCCTCCTCCGCCACTCGCTCCACCCCTCCATCCATCCATCAGCGCCGGAGACAAGCCGGAAATTGCGTCTCATTCCCCTCCCCCCCCCCCCCCGCCCCCGCCCCCGCCCCCACGCTCGGGAAAGCGTGCCCATCAGCGCTGAAGCTCTTTTGAAAGGCGAGGACGGCCATCTTTGATCGAGGCATCGCGCTCCCACGCTTTCCGGCGTCCGGGAAGTGAAGGCGCGAGTGCGGTGCTGGAGAAGCGCAGCAGGTCAGGTCAGGGTAGGGCAGGGCAGGTCAGGGTAGGGTAGGGTAGGGCAGGGCAGGGCAGGGCAGGGCAGGGCAGGGTAGGGTAGGGCAGGGTAGGGCAGGGTAGGGCAGGGTAGGGTAGGGCAGGGCAGGGCAGGGCAGGGCAGGGTAGGGCAGGGCAGGGCAGGGCAGGGCAGGGTAGGGTAGGGTAGGGTAGGGCAGGGCAGGGCAGGGCAGGGCAGGGTAGGGTAGGGCAGGGCAGGGCAGGGCAGGGCAGGGCAGGGTAGGGTAGGGCAGGGCAGCAGCCCAGGATTCCTGATGAATGGGCTTTTGCCCGAAACGTCGACTCTCCTGCTCCTCGGCTGCTGCCCTGCCCTGCCCTGACCTGACCTGACCTGCTGCGCTTCTCCAGCACCGCACTCACCCAATTCGATCTCACAGCTCAAGGGTCCCAGGTTCGATTCCAGCCTCGGGCAACTACCTGTGTGGAGTTTGCACATTCTCGCCGTGAATGGGTTTCCTCTGGGCGCTCAGGTTTCCTCCCACAGTGCAAAGGTGTGCAGGTCAGATGAATTGGTCATAGTGTTGGAAGTATTAGTCGAAGGGAAATGGGTCTGGGTGGGTTACTCTGCGAAGGGTCGGTGTGGACTGGTTGGGCCGAAGGGCCTGTTTCCACATTGTAGGAAATCTAATCTAAATATTAGAACAGAAATAATCCACAACAGCAACTTGGTGATTTTGTACTATGAATTGTGCCTTGGCTGATGCAGCAGATGTTAAATATTGCACATTTCATACACATTTCATAGCCCTCACTTCCGCCTAGTACAGAACTGTGTCCCCACCGTATAGTGCTGTCTCCCCCCCCCCCCTCTGCATAACCCCACGTTATTTCAGCGGAGACAACTATCCAGTACCCCGTGGAATGCCACGATCGAACCTTCCTCCACTACACTTAAAAGCAGCATATTTCAAGCCATGACTACTTGCTGCGTGAAAAAAAAAGGTTTGCATTGCATTTGCTTCTTTCGCAAAACACAAACTAAATCCTCAGTCTGTCTACAAGTGGGAATAGGTTTTCCCTATCTCGCGACTTTCAGAACCATCGAATCTCCTAGCTGTCATTTCCAAGGAAAAAAAAGTTCAATCTTACCTCCAAGAGGAATATTTCAGCTCAGTGGTTAGCACTGCTGCCTCACAGCAACAGGGTCCCAGGTTCAATTCCAGCCTTGAGTGACTGTCTGTGTGGAGTTTGCACATTCTCCCCGAGTCTGCGTAGGTTTCCTCCCACAGTCCAAAGATGTGCAAGTCAGATGAACTGGCCATGCTAAATTCCCAGTGTTAGGTGCATTAGTCAGAAGGAAATGTGACTGGCTGGATTGCTCTTCGGATGGTCGGTGTGGACTTGTTGGGCCGAAGGGCCTGTTTCCACACTGTAGGGAATCAAATGTAATCTAATCTAATCCTTTCAAGTATACACCAATCTTGTAAAGGCTCTTCAATGCTTTCATATCATTCCTATAGTCTGATGCCCACAGCTGTATGCAGCACTCCAACTGAGGTCTAACCAGCATTTAAATGAGTTCATAACCTACCTCCATATGTTCTATCCCAACTTAATTATGCACTATTCTAGTCTTCATAACAGCTGTCTCCCTGTCTTGCTACTTTTGTAATTTATGCACATACACACCCAGGTCTCTGCTTGTTTGCTCTAAAATAATTCCCTTTATATTGTACCGTCACTCCATGTTCTTTATGGCATCACCTCACTTCTGTATTGAACGTTATCTGCCACTTATTCCTCTACATCAGTGTTTACATCCTATTGAAGATCTTTAGCACTTTGTTGTCCCTTGCACAAACATCAGGTAGTTTATATTGTAGAAAAGTAACATTCATTCATATTATAGAAAAATAAAAATGACCCAAGGTATCTTCATTACAAAACCCATTCCTCCCAGCCAAAAAATATCCATGAGAGACAAAAAAAACTGCAGACTCTGCAACTCAAAGTAGTCAAACAGGAGGCTGGAAGAACACAACGAACCAAGTAGCATCAGCGGTGGAGAAGTCAACCTTTCAGGTATAATTGTTCTTCATGACTAGATTTGGGTGAGCTACAGATAAAGAAGGGAAGGTGTGGAGGGGAGTAGCAGAAGCTTAGGTAGTGACTACCTCACTAATCTGCTACTCTTCTCTCCCTACCCTCTCTTTTTCTTAGCTCCCCCTTCCCCGTCTAGTCATAAAGAACAGTTATACCTGAAATGTTGACTTGTCTACCTCCTAATGCCGCCTGGCCTGCTGTAAAAATATCTATTAACTGTTGCTAATTACTATCCCTAACCATTTGTGGTATCAGTAAGAGTAAGGAGTTATTTATTGAATCACTTAAGAGCAGTAAAGACTTTATAAACTGCAAGCTTGCAAAACCCACAAATGTACACATGCACAATCATTAAGACAGACAGTTTAACACATTGTGATGGAAAAAGAATCTAGATAGGGTAAACAAAATTCCAAAGAAGAGAAGTCCAGACCACAAGATGGAAACTTTCAGCTCTTGTGTTTCTATTTGTTTTACAATGATGAGATGTTGTTATCTGTATGTGATGGTGGTCCTTTCATCATGAGAACTTGGGTCTTTTCTTGCATGAATTTTGGATTGGATTTTATGACTTTTACCCTGTACAGGATGAGGCGAGAGGGAGAAAGGGTGATTGGGGGTCTTTTTCCTCTGTTGCTGTTGGCCCCTACAGATTTTTTTTGCCAGGCAGAATTTCCTTAAAGATTTTTAGCTCTGTTCAGTCTATAAAATTTCCCTCCTATTGCTTCCAAAAAACAACTTTGTACAGCTCAAAAAAATGCCACCCTTGTTTTTCAAATTGCAAAATGTTCCTGGTATTCCAGCCACAGCAGTCCAACTCCCAGTTCAGTTTATACAAAGAAGACAGTGTAGAAATGGACCATTCAGCCTGATGGATCTGCTTTACCAGTGAAGTAGCTACAGAGATAGTGGATGCATTGATCGTAATGTTCCAAGAACCTCTAGATTCCAGTAAAGCCCCAATGGATTGGAAAATTGCTATTGTAACGTTGTGACAAAAGCCAGGTAACTAGAAACCAGTTAGCTTAATATCTGTTATTGGAAAAATATCAGAGTCTATTATAAAGACTAGGCTATCAGAGTATTTAGAAATGATCAAACAGTGTCAGCAATCAGGAGAAATCATGCCTGACCATTTTGCAAGAATTCTTTGGAATGAAAACAAGCAAAGTGGATAAAGGTAAAGTGGTGGATGTAATATGGGGATTTACTGCTCAATTAGATTAATAACTTGCAGAAGGAAAGTGAATATACTGTAGCCAAGCCTGCAGATGACAAAATGATGAGAAGGCAAGTGGTGAGAATGTAAAAGTCTAGAGGAATATAGACAGGTTAGGCAAGTGAGCAAAAACTCGGCAGAAGGAATAGAATTTGGGAAAATGTGAGGTTATGCACTTTGACAGGAAGAGAGGGGCTCAATATTTATTAAATGGAGAAAAACTGCAGAAAAATTTGGAGGATCCATATGCATGAATCACAAGAAGCTAGCATCCAAGTTCAGTGGGTGATAAGGAAGGCAAGTGGAATGTTGGTCTTTATTTCAAAGGGAATGGAGTACAAAACTAGAGCAGTTTTGCTAGAACTACACAAGACATTAGTCAGACCACAGCTGGAATACTGTGAATAGCTTTGGGCCTTTTATCCAAGGAAAGATATATTAGCATTGGAGGCAATCCAGGGAAGATTCACTAGGTTGATACCAGGCTTGGAGGGACTGTTATGAGGACAGGTTGAGTAGGTAGGACTTGTACTCATTGGAATATAAAAGAATGAGAGGTGACTTTATGCAAGTAACAAAGACTTAGGAGGCTTGACAGAATAAATGCAGAAAGGTTGTTTCCCTTTGAAGGAGAGTCTAGGATCAGAGCATGTAATCTCAGAATAAAGGGTTGCACAATTAAGACAGATGAGGAGGAAGAGTTTGCCAATTGGATACAAAATTGGCTTAATGGCAGGAGACAGTGGCAGTGGAGGGTTTTTTTTAAGACTGCAGCCTGTGATCAGCCATGTTCCACAGGGATCGGTGCTGGGTCTACTTTTGTCTGTCATCTATTTAAATAATTTAGATGAAAATGTAGAAGGCATGGTAAGTAAGTTTGCAGATTACACCAAAATTGGCATCAGTGGACAGTGGAGAAGGGGGTTGTTTAAAATTACAAAGCTCTTGATCAACTGAGTCAATGGGCTGAGACGTGGCAGATGGAATTTAATTTGGACTAATGCAAGCTGGTGAAACAAACAAGAACAGGACTATACAGTTAATGGTAGGACCCTGGGGAGTGTTGTAGAACAGAGACCCCTAGGGGTTTATGTACACAATTCATTGAAGTTTGCATCAGGGTTGTTAAGGCAGTGTTTAGCACACTGGTTTTCATTGTTCAGGTCATTGAGTATAGGAGTTGAGGTTGAGTTGAATGTTGCTGAGGCCTTTTCTGGAGTACTGTGTCTAGTTCTGGCTGCCCTGTTAACAAGCTGGAGGGGGTTCAGAAAATATTTATCAGGGTGTCACTGCAAATGGAAAGTTTAAGTTATAGGCAGAGGCTGGAACATTTTTCACTGGAGCATAGAAGATGGCGGTGTGACCTTTAGAGGGTTTTTAAATCATGAGGGGTGTAGATACAGTGAATGGCAGATAGCTTTTCCCTAGAGTGGGAAATTTCAAAACATGGGGCATATTTTTAAGGAGATAGGATTTTAAAAAAGGGGATTTGTTTAAAAATAGTGGTTCATGTGTGGAATGAACTTCCAGAGGAAATAATCAGTATGGGTAGATTAGATTACATTACATTAGTGTGGAAACAGGCCCTTCAGCCCAACAAGTCCACACCGACCCGCCGAAGCGCAACCCACCCATACCACTACATTTACCCCTTACCTAACACTACGGGTAATTTAGCATGGCCAATTCACCTGGGTTGCACATCTTTGGACTGTGGGAGGAAACCGGAGCACCCGGAGGAAACCCACGCAGACACGGGGAGAATGTGCAAACTCCACACAGACAGTCGCCTGAGGCGGGAATTGAACCCGGGTCTCTGACGCCGTGAGGCAGCAGTGCTAACCACCATGCTGCCCATACAGTTGTACAGTTACAATATTTAGAAGCCATTTGGATAGTTACATGAATATGAAAGGTTTGGAGGGATATGGGCCAAGCACAGCCAGGTGGGACTAGTTTAGTTTGGGATTATGGTCAGCATGGACTGGCTGGACCAAAGGGTCTGTTCTGGCCATATTATCTGAGGGCAGGGAATCTGTGAAATTCTTTATTGCAGAGAGCTATCAAGACAGGGCTGTTAAATAATATTCAAGACTGAGCCACAGACTTTTAATCAGTAAGGGAATCTCATTCTGTGGGGTGGATAGAGTGGAGGAGGTCAGCAGGAAAGTGGAACAAGTGTTATTCAATCAGCCATGATTTCAATGACTAGCTGAACAGACTATGGGCTGAATGGTCAATTACTACTCCTGCATCTTACATAGGATGATATCAGAGAACTCAATTCTAGAATGACAGATCCTTTCAGTGAAAGAGCCAAGATGGATTTCATCCCAAAATCTTAACATTGCTAATAAAATAGTAGATGCAACAGTCTTAGTCTTTCAAAATACACCTTGTTTCAGGAAAAAGGAGTCATAACACGGAAAAATAATCCCTTCAGTTCAAGGAAAGTAGAATATCGGAAACCATAGACCATTTCAACATGACGTGGAGGAGCCAGTGTTGGACTGGGGTGGGCGACAAAGTTAAAAATCAAACAACACCAGGTTATAGTCCAACAGGTTTATTTGGAGGCAGTAGCTTTCAGAGCCTTTCTACTTCATCAGGTAGTTGTGAAGTATAAAGATCATAAGGTACAGAATGTATAGCAAAAGATTAGTGTTATAATGATATATTGAACAAAACTGGATTGTTAAGTCTTTCATCTTTAGAATGCAGGTTTTGGTGCATTAATATGTAAATCCCAGAACTACTTTTAACTCATCTTCGAGATAGCTTAAGGTTTTATAAAAAAAGGTGACATCTCAGCTCAGACAAGGCATTAAAAGTTGTGAGGTCACAGTCTGTCTGTGTCCCAATCTTGAATCAGATGGGGAAGAAGAGAGGGGAAAGAGTGAGTGGAAGAAAGAGTGAGTGAGTGAGTGGGTGGAGAGAAAACAGGGGAGGGGGGGGGTGTGAGGGGAGAGAGAGAGAGCGAGCGAGCGCGAGAGAGAGCGCGCGATCTGGATGGGTTACTCTACAGAGGGTCAATGTGGAGTTGTTGGGCTGAAGGGCCTGTTTCCACACTAAGGAATCTAATTAGAGAGAGACAGAGCGAGAGAATAGTGCAGTGGAGTCACCTGTAGTGTGACATGTACCCAAGATCCCAGTTGAGGCCATCCTCATGAGTACTAAACTTGTTGGTCACATTCCTCCTCATCTGAGCAGATTCTGTGTATGCATAGGGCTTGTCTGTAGGGGATGGCTGTTTTAGTATGTTAATGGTGGGAGCTAGAGAAGTGTAGCATTTGTAAGGTTATCTGTGTGTTTGCAATAGAGTGAGGTACTGAGGTACCTATCCTTGATGGAGATACACATGTCCAAGAATGAGTAGTCTATGCTCAGTCTGATGGTGGGATGAAACTCATTGATATCACTGTGTAGTTGTTTCACTGACTCCTCACCATGGGTCCAGTGGAAGAAAATGTCATCAATATATCTGGTGTTTAGTGTTGGTTGGAGGTCCTGTGCAGCAAAGAAGTCTTGTTTGAGCTAGTGCATGAAAATGTTTGTATATTGGGGTGCAAATTTGGTCCCCATGACTGTTCTGTGCATCTGGTTTGTCGGATGGTGCTCAGCGATTGGCAATTGTTGGTATCGAGTACGGAGGCTGTTGCAGGAATACTATCATCATGGTGGATACTGGTGTAGAGTGTTGAAATGCCCATTGTGACCATTTAGAGTGTACTGTCATGGGAACATGATAGACTTGATCATTAGAGGTTATAGCTGCATACTTAAATGGGAAGAGTCAATGGAAAAGCACATTAACTAATTTATCAGAGCAATAACACTGTAGGTAAAGGGGAGCTTTTGGATGTATTGTACTTGCATTTTCAAAATCACATCAAAAGCACCACATCAAAAGTTATTGCAGAAAATTAAAGCTTTAGTGCAAAGGGTAAAATACTAGAATGGAAAGAAAATTGGCAGACAGAAAACCATACACAAATAGATTTGTGCCCGATTGGCAGAATGTGATATGGAGTCAATGGTCAAAGAGGAGATAGTAAGGGCATAATAGCTAAATTCATAGCTGATAAAGGTAGGTAGTATGATGTGGGCAAAAATCTGGTAGGAGTGTAATAAGGTTGTGAAGTTGTTCACTTTGGCAGGGAGAATTAAAAAGTAGACTATTAAACAGAATGACTGCAGAATTCCAACATTCAGACATGCTGGTTGGTGAGTCACACAAGTATATAGATACAGCACAATCAAGGCAGCTAATGGGATACAAATCTGTTAGGAGAATGGAAAGTGAAAAGAAAAGGATGTATAACTGACACCCATCTGATACTGTATGCAGGTTTGATCGGATTTCAAAGGGCAATGGAGACATGTCCAATGCATATTAGAGGTCTAGTAGATTTTCACCTACAGCGAGCAGGTTGTCTTAAAGGTAGTTTGGACAGAACTAAGTGAGACAGCTTTAGAACTCCACCTCAGGAGGAAGTGGAATTGAATGTTATACAGCACAGATTCTTGTTAGACTGGGAAAAATAAAAAAGGTTTTCAGGATGTGAAAGTTTGGAACTCAAAACAAATCAGCCATGATCTTATGGAATGGATGAACAGGCTCAAGGAGCTAAAACAATTGGCTTGTTTTTGTTCTATGAAAGAGCTAAACTATGGATGCACTAAGACCTGAACTCTTCTAGTTTTCTCCCCCTACCCATGCTTATTTGTCATTTGAAATTCAGCATCAGATTCAACTCCAACTTACTGCTCTTCCTAACAGAAGTGGGTATACCTATACACTAGGCTGTAGCTGTGAAGGCAACAGCTCACCACCTTACCTTCAAAGGCCCTTAGGGTATAGGGAATCAATACTAGTCCATTTAACAAGACCTACAGCCCATGAACAAATAATTAAGAAAAACAAAATATCACCAATGATTACAATTCTACTACAGTTACAGGTCCCTCAAAATAAAAAAACAGAAATTCTCACCATCAACTCATTCATCCCTTCCAGAATCCCTAGTCCAAACCAAGCTTGTCTTTAACCCCACTATCACAAACAGCCAATAACTAACTTCTACTATTACTCTGATCTTCTAGGTTTAAGTAACAAGTTGATGACTTTGTCAAACAAGATGACGGCTCAACTGCCCAATCAGCTGTGCACCCACTTTATAAGCTTTCCAATCAAAGTTCTAAGGCCATTATTGCACTGCAATTTAACAATGCATCTATTGCAACTAGCCAATAGGATGGCAACCCATTGCTATCAAGGCAAGAAGCCCATGCTACCAAAGTGAGAATGATCCAACACAGAAGGAGGCTGTTTAACCCCCTGATTGAGCCTGAGCAAGCCAATTAATTCCACTCCTCTGCTTAATCCCTGTACTTTTTTCTTTCCAATACTTATCCGTTCTCTTTTGAATGTTACCATTCTAGACTGTACATTTCAGATCAACAATTCGCTGAATAAAATAATGCTTTTCATCTCTCCCCTGGTTCTTTTACCCATCATTTCCAACTTTCTTGCCAATGTAAACCATTTCTCCCTTTTCACACAAACAGACAATTAATGATTTTGAGCACCTCCAACAAATCTTTATCACTTTCTTCACTCTAGGGAGGAGGACAACCTAGATATTCAGTTATCTTCCACGAGGGAGATACCACCTACACCTCTGGTGTATTGTAAATACCTGAAATTTCAGAAACGCTAGTAGAGGAATGTTAATAGAGACATAGCTATGTTATTACACTTCAGCACAAGGTTACAGAGCAGCAAATGAGTGATCTAAAAGAAAGACATGCATGTGTCTGGGCAGCACAGCTCATTCAGTACTTTTGGAATGTAGTTATACCTCTCAGAAAGTATTCTTCTCCAACCCACCTTAAATTGAAATATGTAAAATCAACCTGCTTGGATATGCTGGGACACATTTTCAGCGCATGTCGGACTTGAATCCAGACCTTCTGGCCCAGAGACAGGGACGTTATCGCTGTACCATAGGTGCCCTCCACATCAATTATATACTCAGTACAAACTCTTTGTTGACATGTAGATTTAGATAGACAATGAAGATGAGGTAAAGTAGTGGCATTAATGGTAATGTCAGTAGACTAGTAATCCAGAACTGCAAGCTAGTGTTCTGGGGACATGGGTTCACATTTCAACTGACAGACGATGAAATTTGAATTTAATTTAAAAATGTAGGATTAGAAAATGGTCTAATGGTTGATACAATAAACAGATCTGATTCACTAATCCCCTTTAAAGAAAGAAATATACCATCCTTACCTGGCGCATCCTTTATGTGACTCCAAACAACAATGTGGTTGACCGTTTTCCATCTGGGCAATTAAGGCTGGCCAATAAATTTTGCTTCATCCAGTGTTGCCCATATCCCATGAATAATAAAACAAATGAAACCAGCATACACTGAACATCACTGGTTCAGGAACACACTCCTCTCATGTGTATCACTAATAACCCTCAAATTTGCCCTCTCGAGATCAAAAATTAATTCCAATATAATTCGGGAAGTGTCTATCAAGTAGTATTGCCCCTAGTACCAGCATTGATAGGAAAAATTCCAAGGGTACGATGTGCTGTTTGATCACATGAACATTCACCGGGTTCTAAACTGAGGCAAAAGTATTTTCCATTCTGCCTCCTTCATTTGTTTTCAGAAAATAAGCAAAGCTGCATTCTTTGTCCATCCTTAGTTGCCCATGGGGAATGTGATGGGGGGGAAAGCCTCATCTTTGAACCACTGCAGTCCATATGGTGATGCTGATTCAATGCAATTGGGCAGGGAGGAAGTTCCGGGATTGCAGATGAACCAACCGCCCACATATGTCCAAGTTAGGGTGGTCTGAGACTACAACATTCCTCTTGAGTGATAGAGGGCAAAGTGAAAGAAGGTTGGTAAGGGTTTTTTTAAGTAAGCCTATTTATTACAGCTTTACATCTTATACATCGCATCCTACATACTGCAGCCACAATATACTGGTGATGGAGGAGGATAGTAATTAAAGGGACAATCAGTGAAACTGCCTGGATCAGCATAGTGAAGGTCTGTTATTTTAACTCATTCAACAGGATGTGGCTTGCTCAGCTACGTCAGAGGGCAGTTATACAGGGTGAGATTAAGTTGAGTGGCATGAAGCTTCTGTTGGACCAACTGGCCTGTTTCTTTTAAATCTTTCCCCTCTCACCCTAAACCTATGCCCTCTAGTTCTGGACTCCCCCACCCCAGGAAAAAGACCTTGTCTGTTTACCCTATCCATGCCCCTCATAATTTTATAAACCTCTCAGGTCACTCCTCAGCCTCTGACACTCCAGGGAAAACAGCCCCAGTCTATTCAGCCTCTCCCTGTAGCTCAAAACCTCCAACTTGGCAACATCCTTATAAATCTTTTCTGAACCCTTTCAAGTTTTAAAACCTCCTTCCAATGGGAGGGAAACCAGAATTGTACACAATATTCCAAAAGGGGCCTAACCAATGTCCTGTACAGCCACAACATGACCTCCCAACTCCTGTACTCAATGCACTGACCAATAAAGGCAAGCATTCTAAGCATATGGAGGAAAATTTTCAGATTTTATTGCCCAGTAGCTTAATTCTAACATTATACTCCCTCCTACTGATTCTCGAATCTGGTCTCCTTCCTATCGGAAGGATGTTGTGAAACATGAAAGGGTTCAGAAAAGATTTACAAGGATGTTGCCTGGGTTGGAGGATTTGAGCTACAGGGAGAGGCTGAACAGGCTGGGGCTGTTTTCCCTGCAGCGTCGGAGGCTGAGGGGTGACCTTATAGAGGTTTATAAGATCATGAGGGGCATGGATAGGGTAAATAGACAAGGTCTTTTCCCTGGGGTGGGGGAGTCCAGAACAAGAGGGCATAGGTTTAGGGTGAGAGGGAAAGTATATAAAAGAGACCTGAGGGGCAGCTTTTTCACGTAGAGGGTAGTACGTGTATGGAATGAGCTGCCAGACGAAGTGGTCGAGGCGACATTTAAAAGGCATAAATGAATAAGAAGGGTTTGGGGAGATATGGGCCGGGTGCTGGCAAGTGGGACTAGATTGGGTTGGGATATCTGGTCGGCATGGACAGGTTGGACCGAAGGGTCTGTTTCCATGCTGTACATCTCTATGAATCACACAAGAGGAAATTGTTTCTTCAGTTCTTCAGGATCAAATCGTTTTAACTTCTTAAAACACCTTGCTGATAACCATCAAGAAGGATTATCGACTTTGGGGATGATACAGCATTGATACCTCAGGGTTCAGTTAAAGCGTGAAGTTCCAGGAACTTCAGAATTCCCTTCAGTTCAGGAGCTGGAAGGATGTTGATAATGGCACTGGGCTTGGTTTTATTTTGCATTACCACTTCTAACCACTAGAGGGCTGACATGACGGTTGTATGACGTACCTACAAATCACAACTCGGTCTCTCTACCTCCCCCTACTGAACAGTCTCATCAGTTAAAAATCACACAACACCAGGTTATAGTCCAACAGGTTTAGTTGGAAGCACTAGCTTTCGGAGCGCTGCTCCTTCATCAGGTCATGATTTGGAGATGCCGGTGTTGGACTAGGGTGTACAAAGTTATAAATCACACAATACCTGGTTATAGCCCAACAGGTTTATTTGGCAGCACTAGCTTTCGCAACCCTATTACAGCGCTCCGAAAGCTAGTGCTTCCAAATAAACCTGTTGGGCTATAACCAGGTGTTGTGTGATTTATAACTTTGTACACCCCAGTCCAACACCGGCATCTCCAAATCATCACAGGGAGTTAACACCTTCAATACCTTATCTGGGCCGGCATGACACCAATTGTTAAAGTGCAGTTGAGAATGTAACTTTTAAAAGGGTTTTGCTATTTACATATGAAAGAACTGACACCAACATGGTCATTCTAAAAGATGAGAGACTTAACAAACAATCTGGGTCTTTTTCAATATATAATTTCAGTTACATCACACTGTAAACTTTTGTTATAAATTCTGTGTCTTACAATCTTATTCTCCACAAACACCTGATGAAGGAGCAATGCTCTGAAAGCTAGTGCTGCCAAATAAACCTGTTGGGCTATAACCAGGTATTGTGTGATTTCTAACTTTGTACACCCCAGTCCAACACCGGCATCTCCAAATCATGACCAGATGAAGGAGCAGCGCTCCGAAAGCTAGTGCTTCCAACTAAACCTGTTGGACTATAACCTGGTGTTGTGTGATTTTTAACTTTGTACACCCCAGTCCAACACCAACGTCTCCAAATCATGAGTCTCATCAGTACCTGACTCGTAATTTACTCACAATAAATTGCACCTGTATTTCAATTTTACTTTGTCAACCCTCCCAAGTCACTTAATGGAGGTTATTAAACCAAACTTGACACTGACCCACATCAGGGGTCTCTATTTGGTCTCAGAAATAGTTTTTTGACAAGCGACATAAAGGAGTAGAGATGAAAATGTTTGGGTTGGGAATTCCAAATCTAGCACCAAGGCAGCAGAAGGCACCTTTGGTGGGGTAATTAAAGTCGAAGATGGTTAAGAAGCCAGAATTGAAGAGACAGAGAGATATTGAACAGTTAGGCCTGGAGGAAGGTTCAGAGACAGGGATGGGTAACACCATAGAGGTATTTAAAAACAAGGGTGAGAAATTCATATTTGTGCTATCCTTGAACCAGGTACAAAAGCAAGTGATACAGGAGTGGTGGATGAACAAGACTTGGAGTCGAGAGTGTGGTGCTGGAAAAGCACAGCAGGTCAGACAGCAACCGAGGAGCAGGAGAATCGGCGTTTTGGGCAAGAGCCCTTCATCAGGATTCTGACCTGACCTGCTGTGCTTTTCCAGCACCACAATCTTGACTCTGATCTCCAGCATCTGCAGTCCTCACTTTCTCCTAGTAAATTGGGATACAGCAATTGGATGAATTTAATTTTATGGAAATGGAAAAAGAAAGATTTAAATCATAAACAATCTGACAATGATGGATCAGCTTTTAATAGTGCACCAGAAATTTGAGAAATGCATAAAATAAGATTTCTTGCGCCCAGATTTGTGATTTACCAAGCAATCTACTCTGTATATCTCAGATTTTAACCCACCTCCACCAGCTGGGTTCCACAACTGTACTTGATTTTCTTGTGCTGCTGAACCAGAGCTCCAGTGATGTCCATGAGAAAGCTCAGCTGTGACAGCAAGGTAAGGCTTGAATATACGGTCTCCAACATACACTGTGTCAGGATCTCAACTGTAGGTAAGTCCCCATTAAACTAAGGAAGGCTAAAAGCAGTAAACAGAAGTAAACCAAAGAACTGCAGATACTGGAAATCAGAAACAAAAATAGAAAATGCTGGGAAAACTCAGGAGATCTGGCAGCATTTGTACAGAAAAAGCATAGTTAACATTTGGGTTTACTGCTTTCTTTAGAATTGAGCTAGAAAAAGGTTGGTGTATATGCTGAAGTGTGCGGGGAGTGGGGAAGGAGTAAACGATCGGTAGAGATGGAGCCCAGAGACGGAAAGATAGTTGGGCAGGCAAAGGAATTGGGTACAGGTCACCCTGGGAGAATCAATGGCTTCTAAGGGACCATCGGTATCTGACAATGGGCCATATGTGGTAGCTGCCCATGCGATGACAAGGTTTGGTGTATGTGGGGATTGGCTGAAAGATGTGGGAGAAGACTATAAAATTATTGAACTTGATATTGAGTCCCAAAGGCTGCAGAGTCCCCAAGTGGAAAACGAAATGCTGTTCTTCTAGCTTGTGCTGAGCTTTGGAACACTGTGGTGAGATGAAGTGGCAGTCAAAGGGAAGCTCACAGTCATTTTTGTAGACAGAAGGTAGGTGTTCTGCAAAGCAGACATCCAGTCTACGTTTTGTCTCCCCAGTGTAGAGGAGATTACATTGTGAGGAGCAAATACGGTAGACTACATTGAGTGAAGTGCAAGTAAATCAGTGCTTTACCTGGAAGGTATGTCTAGGTGTGTCTTGGATGATGAGGAAGGAGGAAGTAAACTGGCAGGTCATTTTCTGTGATTGTTTGGGAAGATGCTGTAGGAGTATGAGGAAGTGTTGGGTGTGGAGGAGTGGACCAGGGTGACCCGGGATGAAAGATCCCTGTGGAAGACTGACAAGCAAAGGGAAGGGAATCTGTGAAGTGGTAGCATCGAACTGGAGGTAGCATCGAACTGGATGTGGATGCTTGTGGGGTGGTAAGTGAGAACAAGGGCACCCTATCATCGTGTGTGAAGGAGGAGAAAGGATGAGGACAAAGTGGAGAAGATGGTCAGATATGGGTCACCTAAAGTGGCGGGAATCCTGGGCTGGGAAGGAAGGTGGGGGGCCCCCTGTAGAAGCTGGTATAATCAGAACAGATGCGATGGTGATGCAGAAACTTGGACAATGGAATAGAGTCTTCACTGGAAGCGGGGTGTGAGGACTTATAGTTAAGGTAACTGTGGGAGTCAGTGGATTTGTAATGGATTGTAAGCTAAACTCAGGTCTGTTCAAATTCTGAAGGGTTTGTTTCCACTCGCTCTGGTTTTCAGGATTAGAGACCCTCATCCTGGATTTGTTCAGCAGATTTTTAAAGGAAATTGATGGCTTAGATTTTTTTTTAGAAGGAATAAAAGCTAACTCTAAGCAATCTGACTTTATGATTTAATACTTTCAGCACCGGACTTATTTTGCCTCCTTCCCGTCTATTCCAGAGCTATAAAGCACAATACTGAACAGTACTCTGATGGTATCCTTTTTAGATTCCAGTCCCTTTGAGTTATAACAACTTCAAGTTCTCAGTGAGAATAAATAGTCAGAGACTCCATTTAGTTTCTAAAGCCTTTAATGAATATCCTTCGATATGATGACCCCTTAGCTTGAAGTCCAAGGCACTTTGTACAGTGAACAGTTTTAAACCATTGATTAGACCTTGTCTGATTTTGGCTATAACAACACTGCACATATGACCAAAACAAAGCCAAGAACCAGATGGAGATGGAAAGTGGATGACCAAGCAACATATTAGATGTCTGCAATCATTGTCAACAAATCTCAGCTTGTACCTGTGTGCACACTGCTAGTCTGATGGTGGGAAAAGAAGTTGGAGAAACTAGAAAATAAATTATTTTCAGCTCAGCAACATCTCTGCATCCACATTCTTGTCAATTTGTATGATCTACTCTTGCAGACTGATAGCCATTTTTAGTGTACAACACTAGGCCTCATTATCCCAAACTAGTAGCCATGTATAGTTTACATGAATTGATCTAAATTTTGCAGGTTGGTAGCTATTTATAGTGTAGCTCTTTTGATTTCATTGACCCAAACTTGCAGCCCAGTGTGGTACTGAAAGATATAGAGCAGGAAGGATTCCGTTTCAATTATTAATCTGTAATGAGTTAGTTGAACCTTAGCAGGGTCAACAATGGAGCATAACTATTTATCTTGGCATTTTTGGGAGTATAGCAGAAGAAAAGCAGGGTTCCCACTACTGAGCACTACCCCCTTTTTCATAGTCCCTTTTTCTGCAAGTCATGTCAGTTGGATGAAGATTGAACTTAGCCATGACACTTCTCATGGTTAATGTGGAACACATGGAATGATTCCAGAGCAAGAAAGAGCCTACCAAGGGTGCTAAAAGAGTATTCCCTTTAGGATGACTTGAACATTCTGATAAAATCTAAACAACATATATGGAGGATAAACACCAGCATAAACTATTTCTGTGCTCTAAAATTCAATGAAATATAATGGACACATTTGCTCCCAGGCACTGTTAGGAACTAGATTGTAAACCAGGAGATCAATGATCACACATAAGATCAATGAAACCAATTGTTTAATTCCATGGAAACACACATTATCCTGTCCTAAATTGGCAATCAGTAGATGACACAGGATTTGGAGGGCTCATTAGATAATGGGGCCACAGATTTTCTTATCCCAAAATATAACCCAGTTACCGGGTTCAGAAACATAATCTCCAGTTTTCAACTTCCTTCCCACTTTGCTGACACTTGGTGGGGAACACACTTAGAATTAGATCCCAACCGCTGCTCCCTCACCTAGTTGGCTGATTTCCACATAAGCCTTGGCAGTGATGAGCATCACCAATCCAAGTCTAGTCATTTGATGTCCTCACATACCCACAGTCCTTTCTCACTATGTAGTGATGAAAGGCAGCAGGTCTTGTTGTTGAAGTCCCTTCTCAGTCTGGGAGTCACAGGTCCAACTGTAACACTTCTGTCATTGCTCCAATGAAATTAAACTAATTCATTACGGACCAAGCTGGAAACTGGGATCCACTCTGGCTCAGTATTGCACTGGGGAGGCTGTTTGAATTCAGGTTTCAGGACAGTTCTGTGCCTTGGTTTTGTCTTAATATAAATGAGTGGCATATATATGATATATATTGTTGCCAGTCAAATGACAGGAAGCAACTTGTACAGACACCCTTAATTACCTGCAGAAAGTAGTTCAAATTAGATCTCTGGATAACAGAAGAATGGTATTTATTATAAAAGTCAAATATTGCAGATGCTGGAAGTGTGAAATAAAAAAAAACAGAAATGCTGGAAATACTCAGATGTTCTGGCAGTCTCGTGGAGAAGGAAAAAGAGTCAACATTTTGAGTCAAATGTGACTCTTCTTCGGAATGGTATTTTTATTCCGCTTTTAATCAATGTGACTTAGAAGGGATGAAGCACTTTTTAAAATACTTTAGCTGAAGCACTTTTTAAAATACTTTTAAATTTACCATACAGATAAAAAAATAAAAAAAACTCTATGAATCTGACCAAGGTAAGGGTATTTGGATATTGCAAACAGCTTTCCAGACAGTTTACAGAAGGATAATTCTAGCTTTTAAGCCGTGCAAATCTAAACAAGTCATTGTTATGTAGCCTGCTATAGATTGTTACCTGATTTTCTCTGTGCTGTTAGTCATAGTTTGTCACTGCCTTTATCATTATCCTGCTTTGCAGATCTGTATCCTTGTTCCTTTCCATGTCATTGGCCTCCTTCATTCATTTGAGATGAAACTGGACACAGGAAGGGACGTGAAACAGGAGGGGTTGAATACCTCATTCGATATACCCCACATCCAGTGTTGATTGTTACTGGACTGAAAGTCAGGAGGAGTGTTTACAGGCCACCTCCGAACAGTTCTCATTGTTCCTCCCAAATACCAAATCTCCTTACCCATGTTTCCATCCTTCATGTAGGTGAAATCCAGTTTCACCACACTGTCTCCTATTTCTCATCCTTTCCCCAGGATCGCAACTCATATCTTTGCCCATGACCATCCTCCCTGCTTTATTTTTCCACTAATGTTTCTATCTATTTTTATCACTTTTCTTCAGATTCCATTTCCCTCTTTCACTCACAACCTCTTTCTATTATGTCTCTGAGACTTTTAAGTGACTATCTTCCTTCACAAGTCTCTCTTCTAGTTGGGACAGGATGAAATACCAGATAAGTTTTCCCTCTGATAGATAGTCTCTCTCCTATTTCTATAGTCTCTACTATGGGTTTTGAGTGAGTTAAAAGCAGATCCAAATGATCTGTTGCAACAGCTGTTGTCTTTATTTATCAAACTAATTATGTCTGTGCTAGTATGAACTCTCCTGACCCTGCTAACGTCCCAAACTGACCCTCAACAGAAGTCTTTCTGTGCCCTGTATCCAGCCTGTGTTTCCAGAATTCAAATGCACCATCTCCAAGTCTAATTAATTCCTCCACAGAACACCAAACGAGTCAGCCTCCTTTCCTTCCTTCAGTTCTCTCTCTGAAAACTAAGCTTGGTGCCACTAGCATCTCCATCTGTGAAAAATCAGTCTCACATGCTCTTGGTAAGATGGACAAGGTACTCGATACCGGCTTTCCCCTATTAATCCAGTATCTTCCACGAAATCAGAGATTAATACAGAACAGGAGGCTATTTGTCCCATTGTGCTTGTAATAGAGTTTTGAAAGTTTAAATAGTGCTATATCACTTTCACCTTAGCCCAAACAGCATCCCATTAAAAATCCAACTGGAGAAAAAGGTGTAAAGAGGGCGCTGTAGGGATTGGTGGGAGCCAGGGGGGGGGAAGGGGTTGTGGCTGGGGGGTGCTGGAGTGTTTGCAGGGCGCTGGTGATCAGTAAGTGTCAGCTAAATGATGGCGGATATGTTTCATCTTTTAAATGGACTTGGAGAAGCGTGGGTTAGAGAAGGGTTATACAGCTATTCTTTCCATTCGTCCTCACCATCCAGAGGTTTCAGGGGGTGAGGTAAGTACAAACATGAAGCTAAAGGTCAGATTCCATTGTAATGCCTTCTGGAGTAATCATATAAACAAGGAACAAGAGTAGGCCATTTGGTCCTTTAAGCCTGCTCCATGATTCAATAAGATCATGTTTTAACCTCAACTCAACATTCCTGCATGCACCCCAATAACCTTACATCCCCTTTATACTCAAGAATCTATCTACCTCTGTTTTAAATTGTTTAATGATTCTGTATCCACTGCCTTTTGAGAAATGACATTCCAAAGAAGTTCACAACCCTCTAAGAGAAATAAAAGTCTTCCTCTCTGTTTTAAATGGATACTTTAAACGATGATCCCTAGTTCTAGATTCTCCCACAAGAGGAAATATCCTTTTCACATCTTCCTTGTCCAGTCCCCTCAGGACTGTCTATGTTGAATTAAGACTCTTTTAAGCACTAGAGGATAAAGGCTTAGATTGTGTAGCCTTTCCTCATAAAGCAATCTGTTCATTCCAGGTATTAATCTAGTAAGCTTTCTCTGAATTGGTTCCAATACATTAACATTTTTCCATAACTGCAGTGACCACTACTGTACACAGATGTCATCTCTCCAATACCCTATACAACTGAATCAGAATTTTCTTACTCTTGCATTTAATTCCCCTCCAATAAAACATAACATTCTAAAGGATTTCTTTGTTACTTGCTGTATCTGCATACTATCCTTCTTAGATTTCTTAAATACGGATGGCATGGTGGCTCAGTGGTTAGCACTGCTGCATCACAGCGCCAGGGACCAAGGTTCGATTCCAGCCTTGGGTGATTGTCTGTGTGGGGTTTGCACATTCTCTTTGTGCCTGCGTGGGTTTTCTCCGGGTGCTCCGGTTTCTTCCCACAGTCCAAAGATGTGCAGGCCAGGTGAATTGGCTGTGCTGAATTGCCTGTAGTGTTAGGTGCATTAGTCAGAGGGAAATGGGTCTGGGTGGGTTACTCTTTGGAGGGTCGGTGTGGACCTGTTGGGCCGAAGGACCTGTTTCCACACTGTAGGGCATCTAACCTAAAAAAAATTTGGATGTGAATATAAGAAGTATGGTTAGTAAGTTCACAGCTGACTCCAAAAGTGTGATGCAATGGATAATGAAGAAGGTTATCTCAGAGTATAACAGGGCCTTGATCAGATGGACCAACCAGCTGAGGAGTCACAGATGGAGTTTAATTTAAACAGAGTTGCATTTTGGTAAGGCAAATCAGAGTGTGACTTGTACAATTAATGGCAGGGGATTGGGCAGTGTTACCGAGCAAAGGGACCAACGCAGGTTCAGAGTTCCTTGAAAGTGGAGTCTCAGGTAGATAAGGTGGTGAAGAAGGCATTTGGCACTCTTGCCTTTATTGGTCAGTGCATTGAGTATAGGTGTTGGGACGTCATATTGTGGCTATATGGGATATTGATTAGACTATTTTTAGAATACTGTGTTCAATTCTGGTCTCCCTGCTATAGGAAAGATGTTGTTAAATTTGAAAGAGTTCAGAAAAGATTTATAAGAATATTGCCAGGGTTGGAGTGTTTCAGCTAGAGGGAGAGACTGAATAGGCTGGGGCTACTTTCCCCTGGAGTCTCGGAGGGCGAGGTATGACTTTAGAGAGATTTATAAAATCATGAGGGGCATGGATAGGGTGATTAGCCAAGGTCTTTTCCTCACAGTAGGGAATCCAAAACTAGAGCGCGTAGGTTTAAGTTGAGAGGGAAATGATTTTAAAGGGAGTGAGAGACAACATTTTCACACAGAGGGTAGTGAATGTACAGAACAAGCTGCCAGAGGAATTGGTGGAGGTGGGTACAATTATAACATTTAAAAGGCATCTGGATGGGTACATGAGAAGGAAGGGTTTGGAGAGATTTGGGCCAAATGCTAGCAAAGGGAACTAGATTGGGTTCAGATATCTGGTTGGCATGGATGAGTTGGGCTGAAAGGTGTGTTTCTATGCTGTGTGACTCTATGACTGGGATACCTCAGATACCCCTCAGCATGCATCTCAGAGCTCTGCACACTCACCATTTAGAGAATATGCTTCTATTTATTCTTTCTGTCATGATGGATACTTTAATATTTTCCCACATTATACTCCATTTGCCTTATCTTTGCCAACTCACTTAACACACCTGTAGCCCTTTTTTAGCTTCCTTATATCGTCTTCACAACTTATATCCCTCAGTCTCATCATCTGGAGTCACATATGAAGAATGGGGCATGGCTAGGGGTTTGGGAGGTTGTCAATGCCTTTGGATCCTGTATTCTATGCCCCACTCCCTCATCTTCACCCCACTCCTGGAGAGAGCAGGGGAAATGCAGCAAGACGGGACTTCATAACGAAAGGATGCACCATACTGTTGACCACTCTGGTTGAAGCTAATTTTTCACACAATGTGTGAGAGTCTATTGCCAGCCCTGGACAGTTTAACAGCTGAGTAATACTGAAGAAGCAAATCCATCACCATTATACTGATATAAAATTAATACAGATACTGATAAATAGTCCCTCTGGGGTTTCAACATTCTTCTCCGAGTTAGTCAGGTTAACCTTTCATTTTGTCTTCTTGAGAAAAGAATGAGGCATTGCAAAGGCAAGGTGCGACTACATTTGTTTTGATGCCCAGGATTGACCTGTTTCTGTGCTGTAAATTCTATGTAATTTCTAAGTAGCAGTCTCTCTTCTTTAAAAAAAAACATGTTTTGAAAGGGTCATTTCTCTCCTTGTCTAATACACACATACAGTGCTGGGACACCACTCTTTGTTTAACTCGTTCGTTTCGCCCTATAGGCTGGCAGACAAGAATTTTGCATAAAATCAAACTTTCTGTTAGCATTGCATCGCTGGGGAAACAGAAGGATCATTTTGGCTGGCTTTCAAACACAAAGCCAAACTGACCTCGACTGAAAGGCCCTAAGAAAGGTCAAAGTACTTTTCTCCTCCCCCAGTTGCTCCTGGTGTGGTTGTGATTTTCTCATCAGGAATCACTCCTGTTTTGTTAGGTTGCATCTGGACAAGCCAACCAGTTAACCCATTTTTGTTGCTTTGTTTTTTTTTGGTTGACGTTTGGCTCCGGAACACCAGGGAGAAATCTCTACCCAACAGAGGACGTCAGTTGTGAAATTTGTGATATCCACTTTCACCACTGTACTGGAGCATTGGTCAGCCTGGATCATGGGCTCAAATTCTGTACTGGGATTGGAAGCCACAGGCTCCTAAATGTGACCAAACCAGACAAGCTGGTGCCAAGCTTAAAGCAGGCAGGAGTATGCTGATAGCTGCACCCACCAGTGAAGAGGCTTGTGTTGTGCTTTATTCAGTTATATATATTCTTTGTTTATATATGTATTTCTTCTTCCCTTTAAAAGAAAATCATGGTTTTGGCAACAGGCAGTGACAGGAAGGCTCCTCTCTCCTAGTGATGGCTGCAGGTTTTGCTATTGTTTGAAGAAGACCCACATTTCAGCCCCTGTGAGAGGGCAATCCTTATTTCTGCTCCATGCCAGCAAATCCCTCACCCAGCACACTCAGTCTCCTTGTTTCAGAACTCAACCTGTTCCTATCTTTTTGCCTCATCTGGCAGCATCTTGAAAGGAGTTGAAGGGTGGGGTCTGTATAGCAGAGGAGCAGCGGAGAGGGAGTGTCAGCACCCCAAGGGGAAGAAAGAGGGTAAAAGGCAGTTCTGAGTAAGATGAAAGCTCTGGTCCTATATGCCTGTAACCCCATCTTTCTGTTCATAGAGCCAAAGTGAAGGGTGGATTGGGGGGGCTTGGGAGGGAAGTGTTAGGGGAAAAATAAATCACTCCTGGTCCAAAGTTCAGGGCCCTAACAACTGCTGGAACTGGTGCAAGGAGTTGGGAAGGAGGGGGAGCTGAGTCCCAGTTGGCTGTCAGAGCGCTGGGAGTCACCATGTGTACTGCCAGCTTCAGTGATAGCGCTGAGGATCTGCTGCTGCTGTTGCTGCAGGGTGTCAGCGATCAGTCTTGGCAGGGCATGGAAGCTGCTCGTCAGTCCCTCCAACTTGTTCTCCAGGCTCATTATCTGCTTCTCCAGGTCTTCACCTCGATCGTTCAGCTCTGTGATTAGGTCATACATGATCGTCTGCATCTGGGTTGCACATATACAATAAAAGCAGTGAAATTTAGTTTGGAATGACCAGCATGCGTCCTACCTTCACCAATGCTGCTTCACCAAAATCACAAACTCCTAACTCCTTAACATCACCCATCTCTGCCCCTTCCTTATTCAGTCTGCAATAGAAACCCTCATTAATGGACTCAGGCTAGTTCATTGCTTCTACGGTCAGTCTGCTAACTTCTGTAACTGTGGGTCATCCAAAGTTCTGTTTCCCATATCCTAAATCGCACGATATCCCATCCACCCAACCCTCACAGGTCTAAAACAAAAACAAATTTCGAGGGAAACTTATCAAGTTGGCAGCATCTGTGGAGAGAAAGCAGAATTAAAGTTTTAGGTCCAGTTATCCTTTTCAGAACTGATGATAGCTCAGAAAGGTTAGTATATATACTGAAGATAGAGTGGGGTGAGGGAGGAGTAAACAATGGGTGGAGGTGGAGCCCAGAGAGAGAGAAAAGCACTTGTGCAGACAAAGGAATGGGTAGAGGTCAGCCTGGGAGAATCATGGCTGCTAATGGGGACCATCAGTAGCTGACAATGGGTTGTATGTGGTAGCAGCTCATGTGATGACAAGGCTTGGTCATGAGGGTTGAGGTAAGGACGAAGGAAAAAATTCTCAAGTTCTAAAATTACTGAACTTGGTGTTGAGTCTGGAAGGCTGCAGGGTACCAAAGCAGAAAATGAGATGCTATTCTCCCAGCTTGCACTGAGCTTCATTGGAGCACTACCGCAAGCCCAAGATAGAGATGTTGGCCAGGGAACACGATGGTGTGTTGAAATGACAGGTAACAGGAAATTCAGGGTCATGTTTGCAGAAATAACTGGTCATCCAGTCTGCATGTCATCTCACCAATGTAGAGAAGACCACATTGTGAGTAGAAAATACAATAAACTACACTGAGTGAAGTGCAAGTAAATCACTGCTTTACTTGGAAGTTGTGTCTGGGGTTTTGGATTGTGAATAGGGCAGAAGAACACAGGCAGGCATTGCACCATCTGTGACTGCATGGGAAGGTGTCATGGGGGTGTGGGAAAGTGTTGCAGTGGATGATGAGTGGACCAAGTTGTCCCAAAGGTAATGGTCCCTGTGGTAGGCTGACAAGAGAGGGGAAAGGAATATGTGTCTCGTTGTGGTACCCAGCTGGAGGTGACGCAAATGGCAGTTAATCATCCTTTGGATGTGGATGCTGTGGGGTAGTAAGTGAGGACCAGGGGACCCTGTCACTGTTGTGGGAGGGAGAAGAATGAGGGCTGAAGTGTGAGAGATGGGTTGGATATAACTGAAGGCCCTGTCAACCATAGTGATGGGGAATCCTCAGTTAAGGAAGAAGGTGGACATCTTGGAAGCCCCCTTATAGAAGGTGGCATCATCAGAACAGATGTGACGGCGATGGAGGATCCGGGAGAATGGAATAAAGTCCCACAGGTACCTGTGGGAGTTGGTGGGTTTGTAGTGGATATTTACACCATTCTGAGGAATGATCACTCCAAACGTTAACGCTGATTTCTCTCCACAGATGCTGCCAAACCTGCGGAGCTTTTCCAGCAATTTCTGTTTTTGTTCCTGATTTACAGCATCTGCAGTTCTTTTGGGTTTTTTTGTAGTGGATATTGGTGGCCAGCTTATCCCCAGAAATGGAGACAGAGATGTTGAGGAAGGGAAGGGAGGAGTCAGAGATGGACCAGGTGAAGGTAAGAGCAGAGTAAAAATTGGAAGTGAAAGTGATAAACTTTCCTAATTCCAGAGTGAGGGAAGCAGCACCAATACTGTCATCAATCCACTGGAGAAAGAGTTGTGGGGAAGGGATTGAATAGGACTGGAACAAGGAATGTTCCACATATCCCACAAGGAGACAGGCATAACTGGGACCCATGTGAGTACCCATGGCCACACCTCTGACCTGAAGATATTGAGAGAAGTTAAAGAGGCAGTTGTTCAAAGTGAGGGTGTGCTCAGCTAGGTGGAGGAATGGGACAGTTCAGGCCCCTTTTTTTTCCAGGAAAAAGTAGTGAGCCCCAAGACAATCCTGGTGGGGAATGGACCTGTAAAGGGATTACATGTCCATGCTGAAGAGGAGGTAGCTGGAGCCCCCAAACTGGAAGCTTTGAAACTGACTTAAAGTTTCAGAAAAATCATGGATATAAATGGGAAGGGACTGGCCAAGTGGGGAAAACAATTGAGTCAAGGTAGAAAGAGATGAGTTCTGTAGGGATTTTGGGAAGGAGGTAGAAACCACCTATGCAGGGTTGAGGGTAGACTATAGGCTTGGAGGCAATGGGGTGAGATCATCAGATAGAATGAGACTAGTGACCATTGTGGACATGCCTCACACTGATATCTGGTCTGGCAAAACTGCAGTTTTTAATTTTTCAACCTCCTGGTCAAACCCCTTTATAGTCACACCTCCTTTCTCTGCCCCATAATCTTCTCTTGATTCCTCTAATTTTGAACTCTTGTGTACATGTATTCACTTTCGCTTTGCTTGCTATTCATAGCCATGCCATCATCTACCCAGCTACAAAACTCTGGAATTTCCTTGCTAAACCTCCCTGTCCCCTCCTTTAAGCTGCACCTTAAAACAGATGTCTTTGACTGGGCTTTTGCTCACCTGCCCTAATATCCCCTTATGCAGCTCAGTGTCAAATTTGTTAGATAACATCCTTGTGCAGTGCCATGGCATGCTTTACTAATGTTAAGGGTGCTACATAAATTCAAGTAGCTGTTTTTTGGTGCATTCTAGAACATAACAACATATTATGTAAAAAAAAAGTTGTCGTCTCCTCTTATGTTCTACCTAAAGCAATTACCAGAAGGTGTGAGAGCGTCGTTAGCATTTGCTGTTTGCCTTTAAGATTTGTAGCCTCTGCAGACTTTACTTGTTTTTTGCCATGAACTGAGTTAAACAGCTTGAGGAATCCTTTCTCCATGAGTAGACTCTGCTGTTGTTGAGATGGTGATTCTTGACATAGACTCTGGATCACCAAAGGAAGAAAATTCTCCACTCTTGACACTAAAGTTGCCCTATCCGGGCCACAGCAAAAATTTGGAACTTTAAAAAGGTGTTGGTTCAATTGGGATAGCCCATTGTAATTCACATTGGAAACCTCATGGTGGCATCATACACTTATGAAATTAATCAGAGGCCCTGGCTCCTCTTAAACCTGAACACTTCACAACATAGCACCATTAATCTGAGAGGTGGCTAGCAACAGAGAGAAATGGCAACATGCCAGCCACTGCACTGATATATCCTGCTTTGTTGCTGACTCCCTACTGTATATTTCAAATTGTAACTGCCCCCACATTTGTTCCACTTTACTATAGGTTCCTCCCTTTCCATTGTGTGACCACAAGATCATGAGATATAGGAACAAAATTAGGCCATTCAGCCAATCAAGTCTGTTCCACCATTCGGTCATGGCTGATATGTTTGAGAACCCTACTCTCCTGCTTTGCCCATGTAACCTTTGATTCCCTTACTAATCAAGAACCAATATATCTTTGTCTTAAAGACACTCAATGACTTGTCTTCCACAGCCCTCTGTGGCAATGAATTCCACAGATTCACCACCCTCTGGCTGAAGAAATTCCTCCACATCTCAGTTCTAAAGGGTTGTCCCTTCACTCTGAGGCTGTGCCCTTGGGTCCTAATATCTCCTACTAGTGGAAACATCTTCTCCATTACCACTCTATATGAGACCTCTTGGTATCCTATAAGTTTCAATCAGATTCCCCCTCATCCTTCTAAACTCCATTGAGTACAAACCCAGAGTCCTCAACTGCTCCTCATATGATAAGCCCTTCATCCCCAGCATCATTTCTGATAAACCTCCTCTGGACTCCCTCTAATGCAAGCACATCCTGCCATAGAAATGGGGCCCAAAACTGCTCACAATATTCTAAATGTTGTCTGACCAGAGTCTTATATAGCCTCCGCACATCATCCCTGTTCTTGTATTCTAGCCTTCTTGAAATTAATGCAAATATTGCATTTGTCTTCCTGAGCACCAACTGAACCTGCATGTTAGTCTTAAGAAAATCCTGAACTAGTACACTCAAGTCTCTTTGTGCTTTACATTTCCAAAGTCTTTCTGCATTGAAGAGGTCCATGCCTCCATCCACCTACCAATGTCTGTAACCTCGTATCTTCCCATATAGTATTCCATCTGCCACATCCTTGCCCGCACTCATAGCCTGTCCAAGTCCCTCTGCAGCCTCCCTGCTTCCTCAGCACACGTCCTTCTGCATATCTTTGTGTCATCTGCAAACTTAGCAACAATGCCATTGGTTCCGTTATCCGGATCGTTAATGTATAACAAGACTAGTTATGGTCCCAACACTGATCCTTGTGGAACTCTACTAATCACCAGCTACCAACTGGAAAAAGACCGCTTTATCCCCACTCTTTGCTTTCTAACATCAGTCCTCTGCAAATGTTGCAGTCAAGCATCCGTCTCCCAGGTGTCTCACTGAACCACTGCTCACCCTCCATGTGTCTCACTGTAGCACTGCTCACCCCCCCATGTGTCTCACTGTACCACTGCTCACCCTCCCCATGTGTCTCACTGTACCACTGCTCACCCCCCCATGTGTCTCACTGTACCACTGCTCACCCTCCATGTGTCTCACTGTACCACTGCTCACCCTCCATGTGTCTCACTGTACCACTGCTCACCCCCCCATGTGTCTCACTGTACCACTGCTCACCCTCCATGTGTCTCACTGTACCACTGCTCACCCCCCATGTGTCTCACTGTACCACTGCTCACCCCCCATGTGTCTCACTGTAGCACTGCTCACTCCCCCATGTGTCTCACTGAACCACTGCTCACCCTCCATGTGTCTCACTGTACCACTGCTCACCCCCCCATGTGTCTCACTGTACCACCGCTCACTTCCCATGTGTCTCACTGTACCACTGCTCACCCCCCATGTGTCTCACTGTAGCACTGCTCACCCTCCCATGTGTCTCACTGTAGCACTGCTCACCCTCCATGTGTCTCACTGAACCACTGCTCACTTCCCATGTGTCTCACTGTACCACTGCTCACCCCCCCATGTGTCTCACTGTACCACTGCTCACCCTCCATGTGTCTCACTGTACCACTGCTCACCCCCCCATGTGTCTCACTGTACCACTGCTCACCCCCCCATGTGTCTCACTGTACCACTGCTCACCCTCCATGTGTCTCACTGTACCACTGCTCACCCCCCCATGTGTCTCACTGTACCACTGCTCACTTCCCATGTGTCTCACTGTAGCACTGCTCACCCCCCATGTGTCTCACTGTACCACTGCTCACCCCCCCATGTGTCTCACTGTAGCACTGCTCACTCCCCCATGTGTCTCACTGTACCACTGCTCACCCCCCATGTGTCTCACTGAACCACTGCTCACCCCCCCATGTGTCTCACTGTACCACTGCTCACCCTCCATGTGTCTCACTGTACCACTGCTCACCCCCCATGTGTCTCACTGTAGCACTGCTCACCCCCCATGTGTCTCACTGTAGCACTGCTCACCCCCCCATGTGTCTCACTGTAGCACTGCTCACTCCCCCATGTGTCTCACTGAACCACTGCTCACCCCCCATGTGTCTCACTGTACCACCGCTCACCCCCCATGTGTCTCACTGTACCACTGCTCACCCCCCCATGTGTCTCACTGAACCACTGCTCACTCCCCCATGTGTCTCACTGTACCACTGCTCACCCCCCATGTGTCTCACTGAACCACTGCTCACCCCCCCATGTGTCTCACTGTACCACTGCTCACCCCCCATGTGTCTCACTGTACCACTGCTCACCCCCCATGTGTCTCACTGTACCACTGCTCACTCCCCCATGTGTCTCACTGTACCACTGCTCACCCTCCATGTGTCTCACTGTACCACTGCTCACCCCCCCATGTGTCTCACTGAACCACTGCTCACCCCCCATGTGTCTCACTGTAGCACTGCTCACCCTCCATGTGTCTCACTGTACCACTGCTCACCCCCCATGTGTCTCACTGTAGCACTGCTCACCCTCCATGTGTCTCACTGTACCACTGCTCACCCCCCCATGTGTCTCACTGAACCACTGCTCACCCTCCATGTGTCTCACTGTACCACTGCTCACCCCCCATGTGTCTCACTGTAGCACTGCTCACCCCCCATGTGTCTCACTGTAGCACTGCTCACCCTCCATGTGTCTCACTGTACCACTGCTCACCCCCCCATGTGTCTCACTGAACCACTGCTCACCCCCCATGTGTCTCACTGAACCACTGCTCACCCTCCATATGTCTCACTGTACCACTGCACACCCCCCATGTGTCTCACTGAACCACTGCTCACCCTCCATGTGTCTCACTGTACCACTGCTCACCCCCCCATGTGTCTCACTGTACCACTGCTCACCCCCCCATGTGTCTCACTGTACCACTGCTCACCCCCCCATGTGTCTCACTGAACCACTGCACACCCCCCATGTGTCTCACTGTACCACCGCTCACCCCCCATGTGTCTCACTGAACCACTGCTCACCCCCCCATGTGTCTCACTGTACCACTGCTCACCCCCCATGTGTCTCACTGAACCACTGCTCACCCCCCATGTGTCTCACTGTAGCACTGCTCACCCCCCCATGTGTCTCACTGTAGCACTGCTCACTCCCCCATGTGTCTCACTGAACCACTGCTCACCCCCCATGTGTCTCACTGTACCACCGCTCACCCCCCATGTGTCTCACTGTACCACTGCTCACCCCCCATGTGTCTCACTGAACCACTGCTCACTCCCCCATGTGTCTCACTGTACCACTGCTCACCCCCCATGTGTCTCACTGAACCACTGCTCACCCCCCCATGTGTCTCACTGTACCACCGCTCACCCCCCATGTGTCTCACTGTACCACTGCTCACCCCCCATGTGTCTCACTGTACCACTGCTCACTCCCCCATGTGTCTCACTGTACCACTGCTCACCCTCCATGTGTCTCACTGTACCACTGCTCACCCCCCCATGTGTCTCACTGAACCACTGCTCACCCCCCATGTGTCTCACTGTAGCACTGCTCACCCTCCATGTGTCTCACTGTACCACTGCTCACCCCCCATGTGTCTCACTGTAGCACTGCTCACCCTCCATGTGTCTCACTGTACCACTGCTCACCCCCCCATGTGTCTCACTGAACCACTGCTCACCCCCATGTGTCTCACTGTAGCACTGCTCACCCTCCATGTGTCTCACTGTACCACTGCTCACCCTCCATGTGTCTCACTGAACCACTGCTCACCCCCCATGTGTCTCACTGAACCACTGCTCACCCCCCATGTGTCTCACTGTAGCACTGCTCACCCTCCATGTGTCTCACTGTACCACTGCTCACCCCCCCATGTGTCTCACTGAACCACTGCTCACCCCCCATGTGTCTCACTGAACCACTGCTCACCCTCCATATGTCTCACTGTACCACTGCACACCCCCCATGTGTCTCACTGAACCACTGCTCACCCTCCATGTGTCTCACTGTACCACTGCTCACCCTCCATGTGTCTCACTGAACCACTGCTCACCCCCCATGTGTCTCACTGTACCACTGCTCACCCCCCCATGTGTCTCACTGTACCACCGCTCACCCCCCATGTGTCTCACTGAACCACTGCTCACCCCCCCATGTGTCTCACTGTACCACCGCTCACCCCCCATGTGTCTCACTGAACCACTGCTCACCCCCCCATGTGTCTCACTGTACCACTGCTCACCCTCCATGTGTCTCACTGTACCACCGCTCACCCCCCCATGTGTCTCACTGTACCACTGCTCACCCCCCCATGTGTCTCACTGTACCACTGCTCACCCTCCATGTGTCTCACTGTACCACCGCTCACCCCCCCATGTGTCTCACTGTACCACTGCTCACCCCCCCATGTGTCTCACTGTACCACTGCTCACCCTCCATGTGTCTCACTGTACCACCGCTCACCCCCCCATGTGTCTCACTGTACCACTGCTCACCCCCCCATGTGTCTCACTGAACCACTGCTCACCCCCCATGTGTCTCACTGAACCACTGCTCACCCTCCATGTGTCTCACTGTACCACCGCTCACCCTCCATGTGTCTCACTGTACCACTGCTCACCCCCCATGTGTCTCACTGTAGCACTGCTCACCCCCCCATGTGTCTCACTGAACCACTGCTCACCCCCCATGTGTCTCACTGAACCACTGCTCACCCCCCATGTGTCTCACTGTACCACCGCTCACCCTCCATGTGTCTCACTGTACCACTGCTCACCCCCCATGTGTCTCACTGTAGCACTGCTCACCCCCCCATGTGTCTCACTGAACCACTGCTCACCCCCCATGTGTCTCACTGAACCACTGCTCACCCCCCATGTGTCTCACTGTACCACCGCTCACCCCCCCATGTGTCTCACTGTACCACTGCTCACCCCCCCATGTGTCTCACTGAACCACTGCTCACCCCCCATGTGTCTCACTGTACCACCGCTCACCCCCCCATGTGTCTCACTGTACCACTGCTCACCCCCCCATGTGTCTCACTGAACCACTGCTCACCCCCCATGTGTCTCACTGTAGCACTGCTCACCCCCCCATGTGTCTCACTGAACCACTGCTCACCCCCCATGTGTCTCACTGAACCACTGCTCACCCCCCATGTGTCTCACTGTACCACCGCTCACCCTCCATGTGTCTCACTGTACCACTGCTCACCCCCCATGTGTCTCACTGTAGCACTGCTCACCCCCCCATGTGTCTCACTGAACCACTGCTCACCCCCCATGTGTCTCACTGAACCACTGCTCACCCCCCATGTGTCTCACTGTACCACCGCTCACCCCCCCATGTGTCTCACTGTACCACTGCTCACCCCCCCATGTGTCTCACTGAACCACTGCTCACCCCCCATGTGTCTCACTGAACCACTGCTCACCCCCCATGTGTCTCACTGTACCACCGCTCACCCTCCATGTGTCTCACTGTACCACTGCTCACCCTCCATGTGTCTCACTGTACCACTGCTCACCCTCCCATGTGTCTCACTGTACCACTGCTCACTTCCCATGTCTCACTGTACCACTGCCCAACCCCCAATGTGTCTTACTGTACCACTCCTCGCCCCCTACTTGTCTCACTGTACCACTGCTCACCCCCCACGTATCTCACTGTAGCACTGCTGACCCTCATGTGTCTCACTGTACAAATGCTCACTTCCCATGTCTCACTGTACCACTGCTCACCTCCCATGTGTCTCACTGTACCACTGCGGACCCCCATGTGTCTCACTGTAGCGCTGCTCACGCCCCATGTGTCTCACTGAACCATTAGCCCCAATGCGTGTCTTATTCTACCCCTGCTCCACCTGTGTGTCTCAGGTTACTACTAGCACCCCCATGTGTGTCTCAGGTTACCACTGGCCTCCCATACATGTTTCACTCTACCATTGCTCCCCCCTACCCCCAAAGCATGCCTCACTGAATTACTGGCTCCCACATGCATGTGTCACTCTTGCACTGGCACGCCATGCGTGTCTCACCCCACCACTGCCCACCATGCGTGTTGCATTCTATCACTGGCATCCCCCCCAATGCGTGTCTCACTGAACCACCAGCACTCTAATGCGTGTCTCACTCTACCCTGTTCCCCCCCCATTCGTGTCTCACTCTACCACTGCCCGCACCATGGGTGTTTCAATCTACCACTGGCACTCCATGCGTTTCTCATGCCACCATTGCCCTCCATGCGCATCTCATGCCACCATTGCCCTCCATGCATGTCTCACTGAACCACTGCCCCCATGCGTGTCTCACTGAACCACCGGCCCCCCAATGCATGTCTGCATGTCTCACTCTACCCCTGCCCCCCCCATGGGTGTCTCACTGTACCACTGGCACTCCATGTGTGTGTCACTGAACCATTATCCCCCCATGGGTGTCTCACTCAACCACTGGCACTCCATGTGTGTGTCACTGAACCATTATCCCCCCAATGCATGTCTCATCTACCACTGGCATGCCATGTGGTTCTCATGCCACCATTGCCCTCCATGCATGTCTCACTGAACCACCGGCCCCCCCAACGCGTGTCACACTGAACCACCAGCCCCCCCAACGCGTGTCTCACTCTACCCCTAGCCTCTATCACTGGCACTCCATGTCTGTCTCACTCTACCATTGCCCTCCAAGCGTGTCTCACTCTACTATTGCCCTCCAAGCGTGTCTCACTCTACCATTGCCCTCCAAGAGTGTCTCACTCTACCATTGCCCTCCATGCGTGTCTCACTCTATCACTGGCACTCCATGCGTGTCTCACTCTACCACTGATACTCCATGCGTATCTCACTCTACCATTGCTCTCCATGCGTGTCTCACTCTACCATTGCCCTCCATGTGTGTCTCACTCTATCACTGGCACTCCATGCGTGTCTCATTCTACCACTGATACTCCATGCGTATCTCACTCTACCATTGCCCTCCATGCGTGTCTCACTCTACCATTGCCCTCCATGCGTGTCTCACTCTACCACTGACACTCCATGTGTGTCTCACTCTACCATTGCCCTCCATGCGTGTCTCACTCTACCACTGTCACTCCATGCGTGTCTCACTCTACCATTGCCCTCCATGCGTGTCTCACTCTACCACTGGCACTCCATGCGTGTCTCACTCTACCACTGTCACTCCATGCGTGTCTCACTCTACCATTGCCCTCCATGCGTGTCTCACTCTACCACTGGCACTCCATGCGTGTCTCACTCTACCACTGGCACTCCATGTGTGTCCCACACTACCACTGACCTCCATTCGTCTCACTATGCCACAGACACTCCATGTGTGTCTAACTCTACCACTGGCACTCCATGTGTGTCTCACTCTACCATTGCCCTCCATGCATGTCTCACTCTACCACTGACACTCCATGCGTGTCTTACTCTACCACTGGCACTCCATGTGTGTCTCACTCTACCATTGCCCTCCATGCATGTCTCACTCTACCACTGGCACTCCATGTGTGTCTCACTCTACCACTGGCACTCCATGTGTGTCTCACTCTACCATTGACACTCCATGCGTGTCTCACTACCACTGACACTCCATGTGTGTCTTACTCTACCACTGGCACTCCATGTGTGTCTCACTCTACCATTGCCCTCCATGCGTGTCTCACTCTACCACTGTCACTCCATGCGTGTCTCACTCTACCATTGCCCTCCATGCTTGTCTCACTCTACTACTGACACTCCATGCATGTCTCACCCTATCACTGGCACTCCATGCGTGTCTTACTCGACCACTGACACTCCAAGCGTATCTCACTCTACCATTGCCCTCCATGCGTATCTCACTCTACCACTGGCACTCCATGTGTGTCTCACTCTACCACTGACACTCCATGTGTGTCTCACTCCAACACTGGCACTCCATTTGTCTCACTATGCTACTGACACTCCATGCATGTTTCACTCTACTACTGGCACTCCATGTGTGTCTCACTCTACCACTGACACTCCATGTGTGTCTGACTCTACCATTGCCCTCCATGCGTATGTCACTCTACCACTGACACTCCATGCGTGTCTTACTCTACCATTGCCCTCCATGCATGTCTCACTCTACCACTGGCACTCCATGTGTGTCTCACTCTACCACTGACACTCCATGTGTGTCTCACTCTACCATTGCACTCCATGCGTGTCTCACTCTACCACTGGCACTCCATGTGTGTCTCACTCTACCACTGACACTCCATGTGTGTCTCACTCTACCATTGCACTCCATGCGTGTCTCACTCTACCACTGGCACTCCATGTGTGTCTCACTCTACCACTGACACTCCATGTGTGTCTCACTCTACCATTGACACTCCATGCGTGTCTCACTCTACCACTGGCACTCCATGTGTGTCTCACTCTACCACTGACACTCCATGTGTGTCTCACTCTACCATTGCACTCCATGCGTGTCTCACTCTACCACTGGCACTCCATGTGTGTCTCACTCTACCACTGACACTCCATGTGTGTCTCACTCTACCATTGCACTCCATGCGTGTCTCACTCTACCACTGACACTCCATGTGTGTCTCACTCTACCATTGACACTCCATGCGTGTCTCACTACCACTGACACTCCATGTGTGTCTTACTCTACCACTGGCACCCCATGTGTGTCTGACTCTACCATTGCCCTCCATGCGTATGTCACTCTACCACTGACACTCCATGCGTGTCTTACTCTACCATTGCCCTCCATGCATGTCTCACTCTACCACTGGCACTCCATGTGTGTCTCACTCTACCACTGACACTCCATGTGTGTCTCACTCTACCATTGCACTCCATGCGTGTCTCACTCTACCACTGGCACTCCATGTGTGTCTCACTCTACCACTGGCACTCCATGCGTGTCTCACTCTACCACTGGCACTCCATGTGTGTCTCACTCTACCATTGACACTCCATGCGTGTCTCACTACCACTGACACTCCATGTGTGTCTTACTCTACCACTGGCACTCCATGTGTGTCTCACTCTACCATTGCCCTCCATGCGTGTCTCACTCTACCACTGGCACTCCATGTGTGTCTCACTCTACCACTGACACTCCATGCGTATCTCACTACCACTGACACTCCATGTGTGTCTTACTCTACCACTGGCACTCCATGTGTGTCTCACTCTACCATTGCCCTCCATGCGTGTCTCACTCTACCACTGACACTCCATGTGTGTCTCACTCTACCACTGGCACTCCATGCGTGTCTTACTCTACCACTGGCACTCCATGTGTGTCTTACTCTACCACTGGCACCGCCATGCATGTCTTACTCTACCACTGGCACTCCATGTGTGTCTTACTTTACCACTGGCACCACCATGCATGTCTCACTCTACCACTGGCACTCCATGTGTGTCTTACTTTACCACTGGCACCTCATGTGTGTCTCACTCTACCACTCACACTCCATGTGTATCTCACTCTACCACTGACACTCCATGCGTGTCTCACTCTACCACTGGCACTCCATGTGTGTCTCACTCTACCACTGTCACTCCATGCGTGTCTTACTCTACCACTGGCACTCCATGTGTGTCTTACTCTACCACTGGCACTCCATGTGTGTCTCACTCTACCACTGGCACTCCATGTGTGTCTCACTCTACCACTGACACTCCATGTGTGTCTCACTCTACCACTGGCACTCCATGTGTGTCTCACTCTACCATTGCCCTCCATGCGTGTCTCACTCTACCACTGGCACCCCCATGCATGTCTTACTCTACCACTGGCACTCCATGTGTGTCTTACTTTACCACTGGCACTCCATGTGTGTTTCACTCTACCATTGCCCTCCATGTGTGTCTCACTCTACCACTGGCACTCCATGCGTATCTCACTCTACCACTGACACTCCATGCGTATCTCACTCTACCACTGACACTCCATGCGTGTCTCACTCTACCACTGGCACTCCATGTGTGTCTCACTCTACCACTCACACTCCATGCATGTCTCACTCTACCACTGACACTCCATGCGTGTCTCACTCTACCACTGGCACTCCATGTGTGTCTCACTCTACCACTCACACTCCATGCGTGTCTCACTCTACCACTGACACTCCATGTGTGTCTCACTCTACCACTGGCACTCCATGTGTGTCTCACTCTACCACTGTCACTCCATGCGTGTCTTACTCTACCACTGGCACTCCATGTGTGTCTTACTCTACCACTGGCACTCCATGTGTGTCTCACTCTACCATTGCCCTCCATGCGTGTCTCACTCTACCACTGTCACTCCATGTGTGTCTTACTCTACCACTGGCACTCCATGTGTGTCTCACTCTACCATTGCCCTCCATGCGTGTCTCACTCTACCACTGTCACTCCATGTGTGTCTTACTCTACCACTGGCACTCCATGTGTGTCTCACTCTACCATTGCCCTCCACGCGTGTCTCACTCTACCACTGGCACCCCCATGCATGTCTTACTCTACCACTGACACTCCATGCGTGTCTCACTCTACCACTGGCACTCCATGCGTGTCTCACTCTACCACTGTCACTCCATGCGTGTCTTACTTTACCACTGGCACTCCATGTGTGTCTCACTCTACCACTGACACTCCATGTGTGTCTCACTCTACCACTGTCACTCCATGCGTGTCTTACTCTACCACTGACACTCCATGTGTGTCTTACTCTACCACTGGCACTCCATGTGTGTCTCACTCTACCATTGCCCTCCATTCGTGTCTCACTCTACCACTGACACTCCATGCGTGTCTCACTCTACCACTGGCACTCCATGTGTGTCTCACTCTACCACTGTCACTCCATGCGTGTCTTACTCTACCACTGGCACTCCATGTGTGTCTTACTCTACCACTGGCACTCCATGTGTGTCTCAGTCTACCATTGCCCTCCATGCGTGTCTCACTCTACCACTGGCACCCCCATGCATGTCTTACTCTACCACTGGCACTCCATGCGTGTCTTACTCTACCACTGGCACTCCATGTGTGTCTCACTCTACCACTGGCACTTCATGCATGTCTCACTCTATCACTGGCACTCCATGTGTGTCCTACTCTACCACTGGCACTACATGCGTGTCTCACTCTACCACTGGCACTCCATGCGTGTCTCACTCTACCACCGGCACTCCATGTGTGTCTCACACTACCACTGACACGCCATGTCTGTACCACTGTACCAATGGACCCCCCCATGCATGCCTCACTCTACCACTGACCTCCATGCTTGTCTCACTCGACCACTGGCACCCCCATGCATGTCTCACTCTATCACTGGTGTCCCCATACTGGTCTCACTCCACCATCGGCCCTGTTTGTATCCCACTCTCCAGTTGGTTCTCTGTGTGTGATTGACTCTCTCATCAGCCCTCTGTGGCATGTTTCACTTTACTATCAGCCCGTGTGTAACTCAGTTTATCGTCGCATTTCCACCTCCTCAAATTATTCATCTCAGTCGACTAATTGCCCTCAATGTGTGTCTCAACCCCCAACCTTACTGGGTTTTCTTGAGTGGGGCTTAAACCTTGTGACACACAGCTGAAAAATGTGTTGCTGGAAATGTGCAGCAGGTCAGGCAGCATCCAAAGAGCAGGAGAATCGATGTTTCGGGCATAAGCCCTTCTTCAGGAATGAGGAGGGTGTGCCAAGCAGGCTAAGATAAAAGGTAGGGTGGAGGGAGGGGCATTGGGAATGCAATAGGTGGAAGGAGGTTAAGGTGAGAGTGATAGGCTGGAGAGGGGGTGGGGGCGGAGAGGTCGGGAAGAAGATTGCAGGTCAAGAAGGCGGTGCTGAGTCCGACGGTTGGGACTGAGATAAGGTGGGGGGAGGGGAAATGAGAAAGCTGGAGAAATCTGCATTCATCCCTTGTGGTTGGAGGGTTCCCAGGCAGAAGATGAGGTGCTCTTCCTCCAGGCGTCGTGTTGCCATAGTCTGGCGATGGAGGAGGCCAAGGACCTGCATGTCCTTGGCAGAGTGGAAGGGGGAGTTAAAGTGTTCAGCCATGGGGCGTTTGGGTTGGTTGGTGCGAGTGTCCCAGAGGTGTCCTCTGAAACGTTCCGCAAGTAGAGGCGGTCTGTCTCCCCAATGTAGAGGAGGCCACATCGGGTGCAGCGGATGCAGTAAATGATGTGTGTGGAGGTGCAGGTGAATTTGTGGCGGATATGGAAGGATCCCTTGGGGCCTTGGAGGGAAGTGAGGGGGGAGGTGTGGGCGCAAGTTTTGCATTTCTTGCGGTTGCAGGGGAAGGTGCCAGGAGTGGAGGTTGGGTTGGTGGGGGGTGTGGAACTAACAGGGAGTCGCGGAGGGAGTGGTCTTTCCGGAACGCTGATAGGGGAGGGTGGGAAATATATCCCTGAGGGTGGGGTCCGTTTGGAGGTGGTGGAAATGACGAAGGATGATACGATGTATCTGGAGGTTGGTGGGGTGGTAGGTGAGGACCAATGGGGTTCTGTCCTGGTGGCGATTGGAGGGGCGGGGTTCAAGGGCGGAGGAGCGGGAAGTGGAGGAGATGCGGTGGAGAGCATCGTCGATCACGTCTGGGGGGAAATTGTGGTCTTTGAAGAAGGAGGCCATCTGGGTTGTTCGGTAGTGGAATTGGTCCTCCTGGGAGCAGATGCAGCGGAGGTGAAGGAATTGGGAATATGGGATGGCGTTTTTACAGGGGGCAGGGTGGGAGGAGGTGTAGTCTAGGTAGAGGTCGGTTTATAGTAAACGTCCGTGTTGAGTCGGTCGCCTGAGATAGAAATGGAGAGGTCTAGGAAAGGGAGGGAGGAGTCTGAGATGGTCCAGGTAAATTTGAGGTCGGGGTGGAAGGTGTTAGTAAAGTGGATGAACTGTTCAACCTCCTCGTGGGAGCACGAGGCAGCGCCGATACAGTCATCGATGTAGCGGAGGAAAAGGTGGGGTGTGGTGTCAGTGTAGCTGCGGAAGCTGGACTGTTCCACATATCCTACGAAGAGGCAGGCATAGCTGGGGCCCATGCGGGTGCCCATGGCTACTCCTTTGGTTTGGAGGAAGTGGGAGGATTGGAATGAGAAGTTGTTCAGAGTGAGGACCAGTTCAGTCAGTCGAAGGAGGGTGTCGGTGGAAGGGTACTGGTTGGTTCGGCGGGAAAGGAAGAAGCGGAGGGCTTTGAGGCCTTCGTGATGGCGGATGGAGGTGTATAGGGACACACAGCCAAGAATGCTGCCCACTGACCTACAAGCCTGGGTTAGTAAAGTTCCCTGAAATACTCCGCCTCAAAAGGATAAGAACACAAAAGACACCAGCTGTACCTAACAGGAATTAAACCCTGAAGGGAAGACCAGATTTACTGGTGCTACTAGCTTTACTTCTGCCAACATTTAAGCTATTTCTCATTCAGGGATGTTCTTACACACCCTCTGAAGCAGGTGAGATTTGAACCCAGGCTGCCTGGCTCTCAGAGGTGGGGACATGAGCACTGTGCCTCAACAGCCCTCCTGTTAGTATTTCACTCAAAACATCATGTCATACGTTTTGAGTAGAGGTGTATAGTTTGCCACTCCTGGTGTTAAAGGATTTCTAATTGAATTCAATAAAGATCTGCAATTGGATTAAAATGCTGCTTGTACCATAGCCACAATCGGGGAGGGGTGGGAAACAGAGGTGAAAGAAAATGACAGGCCGGTAAATGAAATGAAATGGAACAGCAGGTGGGATTAAACAAGCACAAGCAGAGACATTCTTGCCACATGGATATAATCCTCTAATAATTTAAAGCATGTTCTTAACTCCCGTATAATGCCACAATGCAGGTTCAGAATAATCCCCTCATTATGCCTGTATCCGAATCGCCTGACAGCGTTAAGTTGCTGGTGATTTTTGTCTCAACCGTGTTTCTATGCCTGCAGTGCCTGTTATTCATCTGTCTAAAAGGTACGACCCCCAATCACACCACAAGCCTGGCTGCAGCCCCGAGGGCCCTCTTCACTTGTAAGGGCAGACAGCTATTAACTATCAGCAATCAATCCTCAAATCCATACTCAGCCGATGCACGGTTTGGTGGAGGGAAGGGAAGGAGTGGTTGGCATTCACTGGATTTACCCTAGGCTAAACTCACAGGCACTTGTGGTCAGCTGTCTCAGCGCATACCAGGAATGGAACCTGGCATCTTACTTCTCTGAATGGCTCAGTACTTTAATTACCAACAAGGCACAGAGACAGCAACGGAAAATTATAATAGAGTGATTAAAGATGGGGCTGAAGGATAGTGAGCCATCCTGCCCTCCTCAGAAGTTTGAATTTTTCCCGTTGGTATTACCTTTGAGAGGTCAACCAGAGTATTGGCCTGGTCATTGAGTTTCCTCTGCTCCATCTTCACATTGCGAAGCCTGTGGAATAACCAGAAAAATACAGATCCTCACAATGGCTGAATACAAAACGCGACCACTCTCACTAAAACCTTGTGTCTCTACCAAACAATTATCTTTGGAAAGGACAGGGTATAGAATACCAAACAGTGATAAAAGAAGAAACAGTGAATGGATGGAGGCCACTCAGCCCTTTCATTCTGCTCTACAAAATGATTTCATACACTGGCTCTATGGACTTTCACACCCTTACCCAGCAAAGACCTACTGACCTCAGTCACACCAGTCAATTGATCCCCAATATCTACAGCCTCCTGTGAAAGACAATTCCCAATTTCCAGTGTGCTTTGTAAGGAACATCACAAGGAACAATATCTTTGAACATTCCAACACTGAATTCCTGAATTCTTCCACAAAAGGATGCAGTTTCCCTTAATTATTTTAAATACTTCGATAAAATCACTCCTAAATTTCTATACTCCATGGAATACAAGCCATCATTGTTCCCATGATTTATCTCTGCTGATGAATCTTCCATGCATTTGCCCCATGACCAATACACTACTCAAAGTTCAACAATATTGCGCAGGATTGTGGCAGTACTGTCAGCCCAGCTTGCAGCTCCTCCCCTACAGCATCGTGACTAAGATAGGTAACTTTCTGGGTGTCAGTATGCCACCTACCACTCAATGGTGCTGTGTGGCCAACCTACTTTTCAACCAATTATAACAAGCATTTTATCACAGTGCCTGAACAGCAATACACTAACGTATATCTCTGCCTCTCCAAAGACACAGACTCCTGCTGAGTCAAGACAGTGAATGTTTTACATAGGTAACATCACAGCTAAGTCAGATCCTGTCCTCATCCAACACACGCTCGCTAGCAACAGTAACTGGCTAGCAACCAGAAAAAGGAACTGTAACCACCCAAACCACTCAATTAGATTTCAGTCTGTACTTCACTCCCGGTAGCAATTACTCTATATATAAACCCCTTCATCAGATTCAAGCCCGTAACCTATTCCCAGGTATCTGTTATTATATATACTGCTTGAACCCCTCAATTTGATTCCAGTCTGTAGCTCACTCCTGGATAACTATTATTCTATATATAATCACCTGAACCCTTCAATTAGATTTCAGTCTGCAATTTACTCCCAGGTATCTGCTATTCTATATATAACCCAACTCTACCAACACCTCGAATAGATTCTAGTCTGTAACTCACTCCCAGTATCTGTTATTCTATATATAAACCAACCCGAGCCCCTCGATTAGAATCCAGTCTCTTACTCACACTTGGGTATCTGTTATTCTAAACATAAACCCTCCCAAACTCCTTGATTAGATTCCAGAGTGTAACTCACTCCTGGGTTTTCTTTTAATTCTGTGTACATAAAGCCCCATAATCCCTCGATTAGATTCTGGTCTGCAACTCACTCCTGGGTATCTGTTATTCTATATATAAACCACCCTGACCCCTCGATTAGATTCCAGTCTGTAACTCAATCCCAGATATCCGTTATTCTATATATAAGCCCCACCTCCGAACCCCTCAATTAGATTGCAGCCTGTGACTCACTCCCAGGTATTGCCTATGGTCCTGTTTACTGGTCCTCTGAGTGCAGGATCTTGATGTCACAGCCCTTCCTATGAACTCACTGATGGATAGCCTGCAGGAACTTCCTCTGGTGCTTCCTCACTTTCGCGTGGTCGATCTTTTTGAGCAGTTTTGTGTGTTTGTAGATCAGCCAGGTCTCCCGTAAAACATTGGCTGCTGCATTTTTTATCTGGTGAGGTAGAAGAATAGCAGGTTAGAGAATGGCAGAGCAAGCAATTGAAAGTCATATCATCCAGACCCTTTCAAATAGGATGGTCTCAATATTACTCAATCATTACTGGGACCCCTCTCAAAGATTAGATTACATTACATTACATTACATTACAGTGTGGAAACAGGCCCTTTGGCCCAACAAGTCCACACCGACCCGCCGAAGCGCAACCCACCCATACCCCTACATTTTACCCCTATACCTAACACTACGGGCAATTTTAGCATGGCCAATTCACCTGACCTGCACATCTTTGGACTCTGGGAGGAAACCGGAGCACCCGGAGGAAACCCACGCAGACACGGGGAGAACGTGCAAACTCCACACAGTCAGTCGCCTGAGGCGGGAGTTGAACCCGGGTCTCTGGCGCTGTGAGGCAGCAGTGCTAACCACTGTGCCACCGTGCCACCCAGTTCATTTGGGCCCTTGTCAAAGAGCGAGGCTCACCACAAGTTACTTTTATCAGAGAATGGCTAAAGACTGTAACATACTCAAAATGGGAATCTTAGCATTAGTAATTCTTTATTGGGGCGATTCTCTCCATAAGGGCCCTTTCATCAAAGATGTGTACCCAATGGGATCTCTCCAAAGGGAGGGGTCTTATAATCAGGATCCCTTTATAAGGGAGTGTCTCACCATCAGAAACCTCATTCTCAGAGGGAGTAATACCCTCAGAGATCCCATTATCAGAGAGAATCTTACAATTTGGATCCATTTAAAGGTGGAATATGCACCACTAAGACCCCTTCACCAGAATGAGTCTCACTATTGGGAACCTCTTTATCAGAGGAAGTAACACCATCAGGACCATTTTAGCTGAGGAAGTCTCACCAACAGGTTATCGTTATCAGAGGGACACTCACCAACAGGGTATCTTTATCACAGGGACCCTCACCAACAGGGTATCTTTATCAGAGGGACCCTCACCAACTGGGTATCTTTATAATAGGGACCCTCACCAACAGGGTATCGTTATCAGAGGGACACTCACCAACAGGGTATCTTTATCACAGGGACCCTCACCAACAGGGTATCTTTATCAGAGGGACCCTCACCAACTGGGTATCTTTATAATAGGGACCCTCACCAACAGGGTATCTTTATCAGAAGGACCCTCACCAACAGGGTATCTTTATCAGAGGGACACTCACCAACAGGGTATCGTTATCAGAGGGACCTTCACCAACAGGGTATCTTTATCAGAGGGACCCTCACCTACAGGGTATCTTTATCAGAGGGACCCTCACCAATAGGGTATCGTTATCAGAGGGACCCTCACCAATAGGGTATCTTTATCAGAGGGACACTCACCAACAGGGTATCTTTATCAGAGGGACCTTCACCAACAGGGTATCTTTATCAGAGGGACCCTCACCTACAGGGTATCTTTATCAGAGGGACACTCACCAACAGGGTATCGTTATCAGAGGGACCCTCACCAATAGGGTATCTTTATCAGAGGGACACTCACCAACAGGGTATCTTTATCAGAGGGACCTTCACCAACAGGGTATCTTTATCAGAGGGACCCTCACCAACAGGGTATCTTTATCAGAGGGACCCTCACCTACAGGGTATCTTTATCAGAGGGACCCTCACCTACAGGGTATCGTTATCAGAGGGACCTTCACCAACAGGGTATCGTTATCAGAGGGACCCTCACCAATAGGGTATCGTTATCAGAGGGACCCTCACCTACAGGGTATCTTTATCAGAGGGACACTCACCTACAGGGTATCTTTATCAGAGGGACACTCACCAACAGGGTATCGTTATCAGAGGGACCCTCACCAATAGGGTATCTTTATCAGAGGGACACTCACCAACAGGGTATCTTTATCAGAGGGACCCTCACCTACAGGGTATCTTTATCAGAGGGAACCTCACCAACTGGGTATCTTTATAATAGGGACCCTCACCAACAGGGTATCTTTATCAGAGGGACCCTCACCAACAGGGTATCTTTATCAGAGGGACACTCACCAACAGGGTATCTTTTTCAGAGGGACCCTCACCTACAGGGTATCTTTATCAGAGGGACCCTCACCTACAGGGTATCTTTATCAGAGGGACCCTCACCTACAGGGTATCTTTATCAGAGGGACACTCACCAACAGGGTATCGTTATCAGAGGGACCCTCACCAACAGGGTATCTTTATCAGAGGGACACTCACCCACAGGGTATCTTTATCAGAGGGACACTCACCAACAGGGTATCTTTATCAGAGGGACCCTCACCAATAGGGTATCTTTATCAGAGGGACACTCACCCACAGGGGTACAGGTCCGCAGTATCAGAGGCAATCCCAGCATTGAAATACCCTTATTGGAGCTTTTTACTCCATTGGACACTTTTAAGAAGAAGTGTGAACATCCATGAGTACCACTTTATCAAAGACAGTGGCACCCAATCAAAGATACTCTCACTGATGTAACCCTTAATATGTTTAATGTGTTTAAATCCTACTCGATTAGGACATAATCAACATTTTCACCACAATGCAGCCACATTGTCGGCGGGTCAGTGCTGTGGGTGCGCTTCATTGTCAGAGGGTGAGTGCTGAGGGAGCGAGCACAGTTGGACGGTCAGTACTGAGGAAGTGTACACAGTCAGAGGGTCAATGCTGACAGAGCAAACACTGTCGGAAGGTCAGTGCTGAGAGAGCGCCGCCCTGTCGGAGGGTCAGTGCTGTGTGAGTGGGCAGTATCGGAGGGTCAGCACTGAGGGAGTGCTGCACTGTCAGATGGTCAGTACTGTGGGAGAGCCACACTGCCTCAGGATCAGTGCTGAGGGAGCACCGCACTGTTGGAGTGTCGGTCCTCAGACAGCACCGCACTGTCGGATGGTCAGTGCTGAGGGAGTGCCGCACTGTCGGATGGTCAATGCTGAGGGAGTGCCGCACTGTCGGATGGTCAGTGCTGAGGGAGTGCCGCACTGTCGGATGGTCAGTGCTGAGGGAGTGCTGCACTGTCGGATGGTCAGCGCTGAGGGAGCACTGCACTATTGGAGGGTCAGTGCTGAGGGAGCACCGCACTGTCAGAAGGTCAGTGGTGAGGGAGCGCCGCACTGTTGGAGGGTCAGTGCTGAGAGAGCACCGCACTGTCGGAGAGTCAGTACTGAGGGAGTGCCGCACTGTCGGATGGTCAGTGCAGAGGGAGTGTCGCACTGTCGGATGGTCAGCGCTGAGGGAGCACTGCACTGTCGGATGGTCAGTGCTGAGGGAGCGCCGCACTGTTGGAGGGTCAGTGCTGAGGGAGCGGGCACTGTCGGAGAGTCAGTACTGAGGGAGTGCCACACTGTCGGATGGTCAGTGCAGAGGGAGTGTCGCACTGTCGGATGGTCAGTGCTGAGGGAGCGCCGCACTATTGGAGGGTCAGTGCTGAGGGAGCACTGCACTGTCGGAGAGTCAGTGCTGAGGGAGTGCCACACTGTCAGAAGGTCAGTGCTGAGGGAGTGCCGCACTGTCGGATGGTCAGTGCTGAGGGAGTGCCGCACTGTCGGATGGTCAGCGCTGAGGGAGCACTGCACTATTGGAGGGTCAGTACTGAGGGAGCACCGCACTGTCAGAAGGTCAGTGCTGAGGGAGCGCCGCACTGTTGGAGGGTCAGTGCTGAGAGAGCACCGCACTGTCGGAGAGTCAGTGCTGAGGGAGTGTCGCACTGTCGGATGGTCAGCGCTGAGGGAGCACTGCACTGTCGGATGGTCAGTGCTGAGGGAGCACCGCACTATTGGAGGGTCAGTGCTGAGGGAGCACTGCACTGTCGGAAGGTCAGTGCTGAGGGAGCGCCGCACTGTTGGAGGGTCAGTGCTGAGGGCGCACCGCACTGTCGGAGAGTCAGTGCTGAGGGAGTGCCGCACTGTCGGAAGGTCAGTGCTGAGGGAGCGCCGCACTGTTGGACGGTCAGTACTGAGAGAGCACCGCACTGTCGGAGAGTCAGTGCTGAGGGAGTGCCGCACTGTCAGAAGGTCAGTGCTGAGGGAGCACCACACTGTTGGAGGGTCAGTGCCGATAGAGCACCGCACTGTCGGAGGGTCAGTGCTGAGGGAGTGGACACTGTTGGAAGGTCAGTGCTGAGGGAGTGGGCTCTGTTGGAGGTTCAATGCTGAGGGAGTGCCGCACTGTCAGATGGTCAGCGCTGAGGGAGCACCGCACTGTTGGTGGGTCGGTCTTCAGACAGCACCGCACTGAGATGGTCAGTGCTGAGGGAGAGCCACATTGGTAAAGGGTCAGTGCTGAGGGAGTGCCGCACTGTCGGAGGGTCAAGTGCTGAGGGAGCGCCGCACTGTAGGATGGTCAGTGTGAGGGAGTGCCGCACTATTGGAGGGTCAGTGCTGAGGGAGCAGGCACTGTCAGAGGGCCAGTGCTGAGGGAGTGGGCACTGTCGGAGGGTCAGTGCTGAGGGAGCAGGCACTGTCAGAGGGCCAGTGCTGAGGGAGTGGGCACTGTCGGAGGGTCAGTGCTGATGGAGTGGGCACTTTCGGAGGGTCAGTGCTGGGGGAGTGCCGCACTGTCGGAGGGTCAGTGCTGAGGGAGTGCCGCACTGTCGGAGGGTCAGTGCTGAGGGAGTGGGCACTGTCGGAGGGTCAGTGCTGAGGGAGTGCCGCACTGTCGGAGGATCAGTGCTGAGGGAGTGGGCACGGTCAGAGGGTCAGTGCTGAGGGAGTGCCGCACTGTCGGATGGTCAGTGCTGAGGGAGTGCCGCACTGTCGGAGGGTCACTGCTGAGGGAGTGCCGCACTGTTGGAGGGTCAGTGCTGAGGGAGTGCCGCACTGTCGGAGGATCAGTGCTGAGGGAGTGGGCACTGTCGGAGGGTCAGTGCTGAGGGAGTGCCGCAGTATTGGAGGATCAGTGCTGAGGGAGTGGGCACGGTCGGAGGGTCAGTGCTGAGGGAGTGCCGCACTGTCGGAGGGTCAGTGCTGAGGGAGCACCGCACTGTCGGAGGGTCAGTGCTGAGGGAGCACCGCACTGTCGGAGGGTCAGTGCTGAGGGAGTGCCGCACTGTCGGAGGGTCAGTGCTGAGGGAGTGCCGCACTATCGGAGGATCAGTGCTGAGGGAGTGGGCACGGTCGGAGGGTCAGTGCTGAGGGAGCACCGCACTGTCGGAGGGTCAGTGCTGAGGGAGCACCGCACTGTCGGAGGGTCAGTGCTGAGGGAGTGCCGCACTGTCGGAGGGTCAGTGCTGAGGGAGTGCCGCACTATCGGAGGATCAGTGCTGAGGGAGTGGGCACGGTCGGAGGGTCAGTGCTGAGGGAGCACCGCACTGTCGGAGGGTCAGTGCTGAGGGAGTGGGCACGGTCGGAGGGTCAGTGCTGAGGGAGTGGGCACTGTCGGAGGGTCAGCGCTGAGGGAGTGCCGCACTGTCGGAGGGTCAGTGCTGAGGGAGCACCGCACTGTCGGAGGGTCTGTGCTGAGGGAGCACCGCACTGTCGGAGGGTCTGTGCTGAGGGAGTGGGCACTGTCGGAGGGTCAGTGCTGAGGGAGTGGGCACGGTCGGAGGGTCAGTGCTGAGGGAGTGGGCACTGTCGGAGGATCAGTGCTGAGGGAGTGGGCACGGTCGGAGGGTCAGTGCTGAGGGAGTGGGCACTGTCGGAGGATCAGTGCTGAGGGAGCACCGCACTGTCGGAGGGTCAGTGCTGAGGGAGTGGGCACTGTCGGAGGATCAGTGCTGAGGGAGCACCGCACTGTCGTAGGGTCAGTGCTGAGGGAGTGGGCACGGTCGGAGGGTCTGTGCTGAGGGAGTGCCGCACTGTTGGAGGGTCAGTGCTGAGGGAGCACCGCACTGTCGGAGGGTCAGTGCTGAGGGAGTGGGCACGGTCGGAGGGTCTGTGCTGAGGGAGCGCCGCACTGTCGGAGGGTCAGTGCTGAGGGAGTGCCGCACTGTCGGAGGGTCAGTGCTGAGGGAGTGCCGCACTGTCGGAGGGTCAGTGCTGAGGGAGTGCCGCACTGTCGGAGGGTCAGTGCTGAGGGAGTGCCGCACTGTCGGAGGGTCAGTGCTGAGGGAGTGCCGCACTGTCGGAGGGTCAGTGCTGAGGGAGTGCCGCACTGTCGGAGGGTCAGTGCTGAGGGAGTGGGCACTGTCGGAGGGTCAGTGCTGAGGGAGTGGGCACTGTCGGAGGGTCAGTGCTGAGGGAGTGGGCACTGTCGGAGGGTCTGTGCTGAGGGAGTGCCGCACTGTCGGAGGGTCAGTGCTGAGGGAGTGGGCACTGTCGGAGGGTCAGTGCTGAGGGAGTGGGCACTGTCGGAGGGTCTGTGCTGAGGGAGTGCCGCACTGTTGGAGGGTCAGTGCTGAGGGAGCACCGCACTGTCGGAGGGTCAGTGCTGAGGGAGTGGGCACGGTCGGAGGGTCTGTGCTGAGGGAGTGCCGCACTGTCGGAGGGTCAGTGCTGAGGGAGTGCCGCACTGTCGGAGGGTCAGTGCTGAGGGAGTGGGCACTGTCGGAGGGTCAGTGCTGAGGGAGTGCCGCACTGTCGGAGGGTCAGTGCTGAGGGAGCACCGCACTGTCGGAGGGTCAGTGCTGAGGGAGTGCCGCACTGTCGGAGGGTCAGTGCTGAGGGAGTGCCGCACTATCGGAGGATCAGTGCTGAGGGAGTGCCGCACTGTCGGAGGGTCAGTGCTGAGGGAGCACCGCACTGTCGGAGGGTCAGTGCTGAGGGAGTGCCGCACTGTCGGAGGGTCAGTGCTGAGGGAGTGCCGCACTATCGGAGGATCAGTGCTGAGGGAGTGCCGCACTGTCGGAGGGTCAGTGCTGAGGGAGTGGGCACGGTCGGAGGGTCAGTGCTGAGGGAGTGCCGCACTGTCGGAGGGTCAGTGCTGAGGGAGCACCGCACTGTCCGAGGGTCAGTGCTGAGGGAGCACCGCACTGTCGGAGGGTCAGTGCTGAGGGAGCACCACACTGTCGGAGGGTCAGTGCTGAGGGAGCACCGCACTGTCGGAGGGTCAGTGCTGAGGGAGCACCGCACTGTCGGAGGGTCAGTGCTGAGGGAGTGCCGCACTGTCGGAGGGTCAGCGCTGAGGGAGTGCCGCACTGTCGGAGGGTCAGTGCTGAGGGAGCACCGCACTGTCGGAGGGTCTGTGCTGAGGGAGCACCGCACTGTCGGAGGGTCTGTGCTGAGGGAGTGGGCACTGTCGGAGGGTCAGTGCTGAGGGAGTGGGCACGGTCGGAGGGTCAGTGCTGAGGGAGTGGGCACTGTCGGAGGATCAGTGCTGAGGGAGTGGGCACGGTCGGAGGATCAGTGCTGAGGGAGCACCGCACTGTCGGAGGGTCAGTGCTGAGGGAGTGGGCACGGTCGGAGGGTCTGTGCTGAGGGAGTGCCGCACTGTTGGAGGGTCAGTGCTGAGGGAGCACCGCACTGTCGGAGGGTCAGTGCTGAGGGAGTGCCGCACTGTCGGAGGGTCAGTGCTGAGGGAGTGCCGCACTGTCGGAGGGTCAGTGCTGAGGGAGTGCCGCACTGTCGGAGGGTCAGTGCTGAGGGAGTGCCGCACTGTCGGAGGGTCAGTGCTGAGGGAGTGCCGCACTGTCGGAGGGTCAGTGCTGAGGGAGTGGGCACTGTCGGAGGGTCAGTGCTGAGGGAGTGGGCACTGTCGGAGGGTCAGTGCTGAGGGAGTGGGCACTGTCGGAGGGTCTGTGCTGAGGGAGTGGGCACTGTCGGAGGGTCAGTGCTGAGGGAGCGCCGCACTGTCGGAGTGTCAGTGCTGAGGGAGTGGGCACTGTCGGAGGGTCAGTGCTGAGGGAGTGGGCACTGTCGGAGGGTCAGTGCTGAGGGAGTGCCGCACTGTCGGAGGGTCAGTGCTGAGGGAGTGGGCACTGTCGGAGGGTCAGTGCTGAGGGAGTGCCGCACTGTCGGAGGGTCAGTGCTGAGGGAGCACCGCACTGTCGGAGGGTCAGTGCTGAGGGAGCACCGCACTGTCGGAGGGTCAGTGCTGAGGGAGTGCCGCACTGTCGGAGGGTCAGTGCTGAGGGAGTGCCGCACTATCGGAGGATCAGTGCTGAGGGAGTGCCGCACTGTCGGAGGGTCAGTGCTGAGGGAGTGGGCACGGTCGGAGGGTCAGTGCTGAGGGAGTGCCGCACTGTCGGAGGGTCAGTGCTGAGGGAGCACCGCACTGTCCGAGGGTCAGTGCTGAGGGAGCACCGCACTGTCGGAGGGTCAGTGCTGAGGGAGCACCACACTGTCGGAGGGTCAGTGCTGAGGGAGCACCGCACTGTCGGAGGGTCAGTGCTGAGGGAGCACCGCACTGTCGGAGGGTCAGTGCTGAGGGAGCGCCGCACTGTCGGAGGGTCAGTGCTGAGGGAGTGCCGCACTGTCGGAGGGTCAGTGCTGAGGGAGTGCCGCACTGTCGGAGGGTCAGTGCTGAGGGAGCGCCGCACTGTCGGAGGGTCAGTGCTGAGGGAGTGCCGCACTGTCGGAGGGTCAGTGCTGAGGGAGTGCCGCACTGTCGGAGGGTCAGTGCTGAGGGAGTGCCGCACTGTCGGAGGGTCAGTGCTGAGGGAGTGCCGCACTGTCGGAGAGTCAGTGCTGAGGGAGTGCCGCACTGTCGGAGGGTCAGTGCTGAGGGAGTGCCGCACTGTCGGAGGGTCAGTGCTGAGGGAGCACCACACTGTCGGAGGGTCAGTGCTGAGGGAGCACCACACTGTCGGAGGGTCAGTGCTGAGGGAGCACCACACTGTCGGAGGGTCAGTGCTGAGGGAGCACCACACTGTCGGAGGGTCAGTGCTGAGGGAGTGCCGCACTGTCGGAGGGTCAGTGCTGAGGGAGCACCACACTGTCGGAGGGTCAGTGCTGAGGCAGCACCACACTGTAGGAGGGTCAGTGCTGAGGGAGTGCCGCACTGTCGGAGGGTCAGTGCTGAGGGAGCACCACACTGTGGGAGGGTCAGTGCTGAGGGAGCACCACACTGTCGGAGGGTCAGTGCTGAGGGAGCGCCGCACTGTCGGAGGGTCAGTGCTGAGGGAGCACCACACTGTCGGAGGGTCAGTGCTGAGGGAGCACCACACTGTCGGAGGGTCAGTGCTGAGGGAGCGCCGCACTGTCGGAGGGTCAGTGCTGAGGGAGCACCGCACTGTCGGAGGGTCAGTGCTGAGGGAGAACCGCACTGTAGGAGGGTCAGTGCTGAGGGAGCACCGCACTGTCGGAGGGTCAGTGCTGAGGGAGCACCACACTGTCGGAGGGTCAGTGCTGAGGGAGTGCCGCACTGTCGGAGGGTCTGTGCTGAGGGAGCACCGCACTGTCGGAGGGTCAGTGGTGAGGGAGTGGGCACGGTCGGAGGGTCAGTGCTGAGGGAGCACCGCACTGTTGTGAGTTGGGTCTACGTTTGTCCAGTATTGTTAGTGCAAGTTATTTTGCAGCGCACACAGTGGTTCCTGTATTTCTTTTATTCCTACAGTGGCAACCCATCAAAAGTGAAGTGCTTTGGGGCATTGTGAGGTAGTCAATGGTGCTATATAAATGCAATTTTGTCTTAATTTTTGCTTCTTTTAAAAAAGATGGCTGGCAAAGTGAAAACAGAGGCTTACAGGTGGGCCTTAAGCCTAATGTGGCTGAGCAATAGTGTGTGTATGACATGATATAATTCCTGAGCCCACTGTGACCATTTGACTTTGATGACGCACCTCAGAAACTCCAAGGAACAAGTGAATGAACTAGTGAGATCTTGCTACCCCTGTTTTACAACCCCACCACCACCACCATGTCCTCCCTGTCCAGCCCAACAGGATTAACACACAGCTGATTTAGACAGGTATGGAAAACTACAGCACTGCTGCAAACATGTCAGCGTGACCTTGTGTCAGACACCCCCACACTCTGGCAGCTAGCAGACATCCTGTTTTGACAGCAGTAAGGCAGCTCAAGGGCAGGAGAAGTAATCCTCTCATTGTCACATATTCAATCCGATAACTGGCCAATCCTCCGAGATGTTTCACATGTCCTTTTCGGAGAAGGACCATCATCCAGACACAGTGAAGGTTTTGTTGAGTTAGACTGCTCCTGATTCCTAAACAAATTGTAGAACATGTAAAAGAAGAGGTAAGATGGGACTTTGCCTGTGATGCCCTCTGTGGTCAAACTGCCTGCCAAAGCTCACTGGCCAGAATCATGCAGGACGAACAAGCACTTGGGGAGGTGTCCAAGGGGACTAGCAAAAGTTAGCAAATAATGATTAAAAGCCATATCTTAAATATATAAAAAGGAGGACCTTAAATCAGTATGGAGATGCTGAGTTATTTTTCAGGGCATCACTGGCTGGGTCAGCATTTCTTGAATCGCTGCAGTCCTTGGGATATAGGTACACGGGAAGAGAGGTAGTTCTAGGAGTTTGAACCATCAACAATGAAGGAACAGCAAAGTATTTCCAAGTCAGGATGGTGAGTGGCTCAGTGGGGAACTTGCAGGGGGTGGTGTTCCCATTTATCTGCTGCCATTGTTCTTCGAGGTGGTGGTAGTGGATACTTGTGGATGTGGAGCCAACCAGCTGGGCTGTTATGTCCTGGACAGTGCCAAGCATCTTGAGTGTTGTTGAAGCTGCATCCATCCAAGCAAGCAGGGAGTATTCCATCACCCTCCTGATTTATGCCTTGTTACTGGTAGTCATAGTCATAGAGTCATACAGCACAGAAACAGACCCTTCGGTCCAACTCGTCCATGCCAACCAGATATCCCAACCCAATCTAGTCTCACTTGCCAGCACCCGGCCCATATTCCTCCAAATCCTTCCTATTCGTATACTCATCCACATGCCTTATAAATGTTGCAATTGTACTAGCCTCTGACAGCCCATTCCACACACGCACCACCTCTGCATGAAAAAGTTGCCCCTTAGGTTTCCTTTATATCTTTGCCCTCTCACCCTAAACCTTTGCCCTCTAATTCTGGACTCCCCCAACCGAGGAAAAAAACCTTGTCTATTTACCCTATCCATGCTCCTCATGATTTTATAAACCTCTATAAGGTCACCGCCCTCAGCCTCCGATGCTCCAGGGAAACAGCCCCAACCTATTCAACCTCTCCCTATACTTGAACCCCTCCAACCCTGGGAACATCCATATAAATCTTTTCTGAATCTTTTCAAGTTTCACAACATCCTTGCAATAGGAAGGAGACCAGAATTGCATGCAATATTCCAAAAGTGGCCTAACCAATGTCCTGTACAGCCGCAACATGATCTCCCAACTCCTGTACTCAATTCTCTGACCAATAAAGGAAAGCATACCAAACGCCTTCTTCACTATCCTATCTACCTGCAACTCCACTTTCAAGGAGCTATGAACCTGCACTCTAAGGTTTCTTTGTTCAGCAACACTCCCTAGGACCTTACCATTAAGTTTGTAAATCCTGCTCAGATTTGCTTTCCCAAAGTGCAGCACCTCGCATTTATCTAAATTAAACTCCATCTGCCACTCCTCAGCCCATTGACCCATCTGATCAAGATCCCGGATCCTGGGGATTTATCCACTTTTATGCATTTCAGGACATCCAGACTTCCTCCTGTGTAATATGGACATTTTTCAAGATGTCACTATCTAATTCCCTATATTCTACATCTTCCATGTCCTTTTCCACAGTAAATACTGATGCAAAATACTGGTTTAGTATCTCCCCCATCTCCTGCAGCTCCACACAAAGGCCGCCTTGCTGATCTTTGAGGGGTCCTATTCTCTCCCTAGTTACCCTTTTGTCCTTAATGCATTTGTACAAACCCTTTGGATTCTCCTTAACTATATTTGCCAAAGCTATCTCATGTCCCCTTTTTGCCCTCCTGGTTTCCTTCTTAAGTATAATCCTACTGCCTTTATACTCTTCTAAGGATTCACTCGATCTATCCTGTCCATACCTGACATATGCTTCCTTCTTTTTCTAAACCAAACCCTCAATTTCTTTAGTCATCCAGCATTCCCTATACCTACCAGTCTTTCCTTTCACCCTGACAGGAATATACTCTCTCTGGACTCTCGTTATCTCATGTCCCATTTTCCAGTTTTCCCTTTACCTGCGAACATCTGCCCCCATCAGCTTTTGAATGTCCTTGCCTAATGCCATCAAAATTGGCCTTTTTCCAATTTTTAGATCTGGTCTATCCTTTTCCATTGCTATTTTAAATAGAATTATGGTCGCTGGCCCCAAAGTCCTCCCCCACTGACACCTCAGTCACCTGCCCTGCCTTGTTTCCCAAGAGTAGGTCAAGTTTTGCACCTTCTCTAGTAGGTACACCCACATACTGAATCAGAAAATTGTCTTGTACATGCTTAACAAATTCCTCTCCATCTAAACCCTGAATACTATGGCAGTCTCAGTCTGTGCTTGGGAACTTAAAATCCCCTACCATAACCACCCTATTTTTCTTACAGATAACTGAGATCTCCTTACCAGTTTGTTTCTCAATTTCCCACTAACTATTAAGGGGTTTATAATACAATCCCAATAAGGTGATCATCCCTTATTTCTCAGTTCTTCTCAACTAACTTTCCTGGATCTATTTTCGGGAATATCCTCCCTCAGCACAGCTGAAATGCTATCCCTTATCAAAAACGCTACTCCCCCTCCTCTTTTGCCTCCCTTTCTGTTCTTCCTGTAGGATTTGTATCCTGGAACATTAAGCTGCCAGTCCCAGGAATTAGGAAGTCAGAAGGTGAGTTACTCACCACAGAATTCACAGCCTTTGATGTGCTCTTGTCGCCACAATGTTCTTGAAACTTTGAAACTCAGAATGGCATGAGGAATAACAACCAATACTCTGACCTCACTGGCAGAAAAATTTCCAACAATTCACTAACTTGCTGGTCCATTTGGCAATCCAGTCCAGGAGTTTGATTTCCACAGCAATTCACCGCAGTACCTGTGTATACTGATGAATGACAACCATTCACAGAGGCTAATGAAGCCTGCTTACCCGCTTGGTGAGCTGTGTATCCATCATGAAGTTATGGACGTGTTTCTCAGCTTTGGTTAGTTCTAGTTTCCTAGCAACGACAGCTACCACCAGTGCTGTACATCCTGCACCCTTGGGGAGAGGGGTGGGGGGTGGGGAAGGGATGAGAGAGTGAGACGCAGGCAAACACAAAGAGAGGAGGGAAAAAAAGAGAAGATATAAAAGAGAAAGGAATACAGAGAGGCAAAACAAACAGTGACAAATGGATAATGATTGACAAACCCAAATCAACGTTAAGAGACAGTGATACAACAGACAAAAAGAGTATGCAAGTGCAAGAGGGAGACAGAGAGACAGAAAGAGAGAGAGAGACAGCAAACAGAAAAATAGAGAGAGAAAAAATAAACAGACAAAAAGGGAGGGGGACACAGCAGACAAAAGGAGAGAGGCAGCAGACAAAAAAAAGCAAATAGAAAGAGGGGGAGAGGGAGTAGATCAAAAAAGAGAGACAACAGATAGAAAGACGGAGAGAGGGAGTCACACAGACAGCAGACGAGAAAGGTGAGAGAACAGATAGAGAGATGGCAGACAGAGAGACCAGGTGGGGGGACAGAGATGCAGGCAGAGACAGAAGGAGTGTGACAGAGTGAAAGAGAGAACAAAAAAAGCAATGAAGATATAATCATATACACAGATGAACAAATGAGTGGTGGCACAAGCAGAGAGGGTGTCAAATAGACAGAAAGGGAGAAAGTCAGAGACAGATAGGTAGTTAGTGGGAGAGAAAGAGAAACAGAGAACCACATGTGCAGACAGGCAGAGGGTATCAAATGGGTGGAGAGGGAGTAGGAAGAAAGAGTCCGAGAAAAAAAAAGGAAGACAGAGATTGAAAAGCCACAGGTAGAATTAAGGTGAGGAGGGGCCAAGTGATACACAAAAGGGAAAACAGAGTAATGATTCAAAGGCAATAAAAAAGGAGTGTGAGACAGAGAAATTGGGGAAAATAGAACAGAGCATGAGGCATGGGGAAAAAAGAAGGGACCCAGAAAAAGGGAGGAAGAAAGAAACAAAAATTATTTTTGAACAAGATGTTTCTTCTCAAAAGTAAACAAGCTGTTTTCCTGGAGAGTAAACACTGATGTAAAACAGGACAAGCATCAGGGATAAGACAAAATCTCCACTGCCCCTCTAACAGGTTCCCAATCAGAGTCCAAATTCACATTTACACACACACACACACACCCAACCAGGGTATCTGTGATAATGATTTGACAATCTGTGAAGGACAGGAAGGGAGCAGTGAAAGAGTAAAAGAGAAAGGTGATTGTGACAGAAACACAGACAGAGAATGGAGAGAGAAATAAACTAACAGACATAGAAAGAGGGAGAGAAAAAAACATGCATATGAATGGAAGGAGACAAATTCCATTGGAGAGGAGAGGGAGTGAAAGATTTGTTGGAAAAAAGGAGGAACAGAAAGAAAGTAAAGGGGAGGAAGAAAGTCAGGCAGACAGATGAGGAAGAGAAAAAGAGAGACAGTTTGAAAGAGCAAGAGGGAATAAACAGCCAGTGTGAATGAAGAGAGAAAAAGGCAAAGAAAGGTGCAGGAGAATCAGAATATAACAGGAAGGAAAGAGAGGAGAGAGCAAGGAGGAAAGAGACAGAGAGAAACCAGAGGACAAGAGTATAACAGGGAAAGAGAGCAAGAAAGAAAGGAGTAGCAAATGTCTCTGAACTTGTTGCCTGCTGTCTCACCCAGTGATGGGTAACTGATGGGAAGAACCAAAGAAGGGAAGGAACAAAAATAAATTTAAAATATATAGACAGGTTAAGTTCTCCGAACAGGATTATAAACTGCTGAATGTGTCCAAACAATCCGTCACTGTAGCCTCACTGCCAGTCCCTGAGGGGCCCACTGTCAGCCAAGCAGTGAGTACGACAGTATTAATCTTTGATAATTCACTGACAGATTGTATGAGATTTTCAATAACAGGTTCTAAATCATTCAGATAATTCCCTTGTTGACACCCGTCTGCATTAACTCAGATCTCAACACAACTCACGGATTGAACTCAGGCATCATGAGGATCACATGACTGGAAGAATAATTCTATGAATGTGTTTCTTTCACATGGAGAATAACAGAGTGAAGAGCTGGATAGTGAGTGTGAGACTGTATCCCAGTGACAGTAAATGTGTGTGGAACTGTACCCCAGTGATTATCAGTGAGTGTGGAACGATAACCCAGTGAGTCATTGTGTGTGTGGGATTTGTATCCCAGTGAGAGTCAGAGTGTGTGGGAGCCATATCCGAGTGAGAATCAGTGAGTGTGGGATCCTCACCTGAGTGAGAGTCAGTATATGAGGGAACCATATCCCAGTAAGACTCAGAGTCTGGGGGAGCCATATCCCAGTGAGTCAGTGAGAGTGGAATATTTACCCTCGTGAGAGTCAGTATGTAGGAACCACAGTGAGGGTCCGTGTGTGTATGGGACCTGTACCCCAGTGAGACTCAGTGTGTGTGAGACCCCATGAGTCAGTGTGTTTGTGGGACCTGTACCCCATTGAGAGTCAGTGTGTGAGTGGGACCCTGTACCCCATTGAGAGTCAGTGTGTGTGTGGGACCCCATACCCCAGTGAGAGTCAGTGTGTGAGTGGGACCCTGTACCCCATTGAGAGTCAGTGTGAATGTGGGAACCCATACCCCAGTGAGAGTCAGTGTGTGTGTGGGACCCTGTACCCCAGTGAGAGTCAGTGTGTGTGTGGGACCCCGTACCCCAGTGAGAGTCAGTGTGTGTGTGGGACCCTGTACCCCAGTGAGAGTCAGTGTGAATGTGGGAACCGTACCCCAGTGAGAGTCAGTGTGTGTATGGGACCCCGTACCCCAGTGAGAGTCAGTGTGTGTGTGGGATGCCGTACCCCAGTGAAAGTCAGTTTGTGTGTGGGACCCTGTACCCCAGTGAGAGTCAGTGTGTGTGTGGGACCCCGTACCCCAGTGAGAGTCAGTGTGAATGTGGGAACCGTACCCCAGTGAGAGTCAGTGTGTGTATGGGACCCCGTACACCAGTGAGAGTCAGTGTGAATGTGGGATGCCGTACCCCAGTGAAAGTCAGTTTGTGTTTGGGACCCTGTACCCCAGTGAGAGTCAGTGTGTGTGTGGGACCCCGTACCCCATTGAGAGTCAGTGTGAATGTGGGAACCGTACCCCAGTGAGAGTCAGTGTGTGTATGGGACCCCGTACACCAGTGAGAGTCAGTGTGAATGTGGGATGCCGTACCCCAGTGAAAGTCAGTTTGTGTTTGGGACCCTGTACACCAGTGAGAGTCAGTGTGTGTGTGGGATGCCGTACCCCAGTGAAAGTCAGTGTGTGTGTGGGACCCTGTACCCCAGTGAGAGTCAGTGTGTGTGTGGGATGCCGTACCCCAGTGAGAGTCAGTGTGTGTGTGGGACCCTGTACCCCAGTGAGAGTCAGTGTTTTTGGCAGGGAGTAAAACTGTGAAAAGTAATCCCTCACCAGAATTTGAAGGCACTGCACTCTCAGTGATGGTCAGTCTATGAAATTCCTTCCAGGATTATAGAGGTTATGAGCCAGATGTCTCTCTCACAAAGACCCTCTGAGTTCTGTGAGAATTACAGATGATCCCTTGCTCTGCATCAAACTCATTTTTTAATACATGAAATATTAAACAAAGGATTTATCTGCCCTGCTTGACAGTGACGTCAAATGCTTTAATAATTCCTTAAACTTCTTCGCTTCCTTTCCTGAGTACTGTGACTGAGCCTGAGATAAAGGTTCACAGCCTGCATTGAGGGTCATGCATGCAGCTGTCTGTCCCTCGGATGTGGAAATTCCTCCCTATTCCTCTCAGTCTCTCCCTCCTCCTTGAAGATGTTCTAATAGCTCTCTGTCCTGATATCTGGATACAGAACTGGCTCAAAGGTAGAAGACAGAGGGTGGTGGTGGAGGGATGTTTTTCAGACTGGAGACCTGTGACCAGTGGAGTGCCACAAGGATTGGTGCTGGATCCACTACTTTTTGTCATTTACATAAATGATTTGGATGTGAGCATAAGAGGTACAGTTAGTAAGTTTGCAGATGACACCAAAATTGGAGGTGTGGTGGACAGCAAAGAAGGTTACCTCAGTTTACAATGGGATCTTGATCAGATGGGCCAATGGACTGAGGAGTGGCAGATGGAGTTTAATTTAGATAAACCCAAGGTGCAGCATTTTGGGAAAGCAAATCTTAGCAGGACTTATACACTTAATGGTCAGATCCTAGGGAGTGTTGCTGAACAAAGAGACCTTGGAGTGCAGGTTCATAGCACCTTGAAAGTGGAGTCGCAGGTAGATAGGATAGTGAAGGCTGTGTTTGGTATGCTTTCCTTTATTGGTCAGAGAATTGAGTACAGGAGTTGGGAGGTCATGCTGCGGCTGTACAGGACATTGGCTAGGCCACTTTTGGAATATTGCATGCAATTCTGGTCTCCTTCCTATCGGAAGGATGTTGTGAAACTTGAAAAGATTGATATGGATGTTGCCAGAGTTGGAGGATTTGAGCTATAGGGAGAGGCTGAACAGGCTGGGGCTGTTTTCCCTGGAGCATCGGATGCTGAAGGGTGACTTTATAGAGTTTATAAAATGATGAGGAGCATGGATAGTGAGTGTGGAACAAAGTCTTTTCCCTGGGGGAGGGGGAGTCCAGAACTAGAGGGCGTAGGTTTAGGGTGAGAGGGGAAAGATATAAAAGAGACCAAAGGTTCAATTTTTTCACACAGAGGGTGGTACGTGTATGGAACGAGCTGCCAGAGGAAATGGTTGAGGCTGGTACAATTGCAACATTTAAAAGGCATGTGAATGGGTGTATGACTAGGAAGGGTTTGGAAGGATATGGGCCGGGTGCTGGCAGGTGGGACTAGATTGAGTTGGGATATTTGGTTGGCATGGACGGGTTGGTCCAAAGGGTCTGTTTCCGTGCTGTACATCTCTATGACTCAATGACTGTACATCTCCTTATGTGGCTTGTTGTCATTTTGTTTGATAACATCTCCATGAAGCCCCTTGGGATATTTTTCACCACTAAATGCATCACAGAGATATGAATCGTAGTTATTCTTTGACTCTCTCAGGACTGTGATTGTTATGGGATGGGTAGTTGTGAAAATTGGACAGGCTCAACAATCATCCAACCTGGCACTGACATGAAAAATGTTAATAATTTCAATTCTGTCATGTTTGATAACCCTGCCTTATTGCCTAACGCTAACCCAGATTGTTTACATGCCCAAAGCAGTTGGTGGCCAGAGGGAAGCTGCAACTGCACCAGAGTCATTCAGGTTTCTTTTGGAAAGTCAGTGAAACGCTCACTGATATTTCAGGCCCAAAGATTCACTGGGAATCTGGATTTCAGGGCAAGTAAAAATGCAAAAGGGATCTAATTCAAATTTTGTTGTGACATAGGAACAGGAGGAAGTCACTCAGCCCTTCAGGCTTGCCTAGCCACTCAGCCAGATCATGGAGCTTAACACCCTTTCCAGGCCTTTCAAACATAACCTTTACTCAACAAAAATCTGTCAATCTCAACCCTGACAATTCCAATTGGCCCTCAGCTTGCACACATTTTGGAGATTAGTTCCAGGTTTCCACAATCCTTTTGGTTAGAATGTGCTTCCTTACTTCAGCCCCGAATGGCCTAATTCAAAATTTAAAATGTTCCATTCCCTTATTTATAAATGCCAGCACCATAGCAAATCATTTCTCTCTGTCTAGCACATCCAAACGTCTCAGCATATGAAACAGCTTGATTAGATCACTGCTCAAGGGGATGAGAACCACTGGATATTAGTTTCTTATTGACAAAGGCTCACTTCTGCATTTAGGACTCACTAGCAACTTCAAAGGTTTGCTTCCCAGATTATAATAGCGACCGCACTTCAAGAAGTACTTCACTGGCTGTGAAGAGCTTTTCAGCATCCTGTAGTGTGCTATATAAATGCAGAAATGTTTTTATAAGTGTGCCACACCATCTCACAAAGGTTAGCCTGCCCTTTCTGAGCTAGGAGAGATGGCTGTGACCATTTTCCTCAGTGCCTCCACCAAACACAGCGAAGAGAGTTCAGCCGAAGGTTGGGACACAGTGGGGAATCAGTGTCTGCCCCATGCTGGAGGACATTAACATGGACATCATTTCAGGAGAGCATATGGAGCTCAAGAGCAAATATCCTCTTGGCTCTAACAGTCCCATACCACAAACAAAAATTGTCACATGGCAGGAAAGTCTGTGCCTTCAGGCAAGAAAAGGAGTAGAGGGATTTCAAGAGAATATTTGACGTCATGATGATCAGAAACTTAAAATCCCCAGAGTATTTCCCATTTCCAGCCGTCTTAGTGGAGCTCCAGGCACACAACAAGATGGATTTCTACGAAAATATAATGAACAGTCGCACAGCATAGTCTGTCTTCAACTTTTATATAAGATTGAAAAAATATAATCCTGAAACAAGCTGAAAATTATGGGGCAACAAATCAGCCTGTTCTCTTGTGACTTCACATAATCATTTTCAAAAGTAAATTTAAACAATAGCGAAGGACTCTCTAGAAAATTTTCTAACTTGTCATCAAAGCGAGAGATGACATTAGAGATCTACAGCATGGAAACAGACCCTTCAGTCCAACTCATCCATGCCAACCAGATACCCTAAATTAATTTGGTCCCATTTGCCAGCACTTGGCCCATATTCCTCTAAACTCTCCCTATTCATATGTCCATCCGGGTGCCTTTTAAATGCTGTAACTATACCAAACTCTACTACTTTCTCTGGCAGGTCATTCCATACACGCACCACCCTTTGCATGAAAATGTTGCCCCTTAAGTCCCTTTTAAATCTTTCCTATCTCACCCTAAACCTATACCCTCTAGTTCTGGATTACCCCACCCCAGGGAAAAGACCTTGTCTATTTACCCTAACCATAACCCTCATGATTTTATAAACCTCTATAAGGTCACCCCTCAGCATCCAAGCCTATTCAGCCTCTCCCTATAGCTCAAACCCTCCAACCGGGTGGTGCGTGTGTTCAGGCTTCTGTACCTTCTCCCTGATGGTAGAGGTTAGAAAAACATTGCCAGGGTGGGATGGTTCTTTGAGATTACTGGCAGCCTTCCTTGACAATGGGCCTGGTAGATGGATTCTATAGATGTGAGGTTGGCCATTGTGATTGTCCGGACTGAGTTCACCACTCCCTGTAACCGTCTCTGATCTTAAATGGTACAGTTGCCATACCAGGTAGTGATACATCCAGACAGAATGCTCTCGATGGCGCACCTATAAAAGTTGGTGAGGGTATTCGTCATCATGCCAAATTTCCTCAGCTGCCTGAGGAAGAAGAGACGTTGTTGGGTCTTTGTAACCAGTGCGTCCACCTGGAGAGTCCAAGAAAGCTTGTTGTAGATGACCACTCCCAGGAGATTGACACTCTCCACTCGTTCCTCCTCTGTGCTGTTAATGTGTAGAGGGGCATGAGTAACATCCCGCCGAAAGTCAATGAGTTCTTTGGTTTTGCCGGCATTGAGAGCTAGGTTGTTTTCAGTGCACCATTTTTCCAGGTCTTCCACCTCCCGTCTGCAGTCTGTTTCATCACCATCTGAAATTCGACTGACAATGGTGGTGTCATCAGTGAACTTGTAAATGGCATTAGTCTGGTATTTGGTAACGCAGTCATGGGTATACATACAGTGAGTACAGTAGGGGGCTGAGTACACACCCCTGGGGGGCTCCAGTGTTGAGTGTTAGTGAGGATGAAATATTGTCCCCGATCTTCACTGACTGTGGCCTGTGGGTCAGGAAACTGAAGAGCCAGTTGCAGAGAGAGGGGCTTACTCCAAGATCACTCCAAGATCTGGGCGGCATGGTGGCACAGTGGTTAGCACTGCTGCCTCACAGCGCCTGAGACCCGGGTTCAATTCCCACCTCAGGCGACTGACTGTGTGGAGTTTGCACATTCTCCCCGTGTCTGCGTGGGTTTCCTCCGGGTGCTCCGGTTTCCTCCCACAATCCAAAAGTTGTGCAGGTCAGGTGAATTGACCATGTTAAATTGCCTGTAGTGTTAGGTAATGGGTAAATGTAGGGGTATGGGTGGGTTGCGCTTCGGCGGGTCGGTGTGGACTTGTTGGGCCAAAGGGCCTGTTTCCACACTGTAATGTAATCTAATCTAAAAAATCTAATCTAATCACTAAGTTTAGTAATCAGTCTCGAGGGGATAATAGTGTTGGAGGCTGAACTGTAGTCAATGATCAGGATTCTTACGTAGCTGTTCTTGGTGTCAAGATGGTCTAGGGAGGAGTGAAGGGCAAGTGATATGACATCTGACGTGGATCTGTTGGTCCGATAGGCAAATTGGAGTGGGTCTAGAGTAGTGGGGAGGCTGGAGTTGATTTAATGCCATGACCAGCCTTTCAAAGCACTTCCTGACCACCGAAGGTAGGGCCACTGGGTGGTAGTCATTGAGACATGCTGCATGAGCCACCTTAGGCACAGGGATGATGTTGGCCCTCTTGAAACAGGCAGGGACAGTGGCCTGCTGCAGGGAGAGGTTGAAGATATCCGAGAAGATCTCTGCCAGTTGGTCTGCACATGCTCTGAGTGCATGGCCTGGTACTCCGTCTGGTCCCATTGCTTTCCTTGGATTCACACAAAGGAAAACTGATCTGACCTCCGATGCAGTGACTGTTGGGATAGGTTCGTCAGGAATTGTCAGAATAGGTGTTACCTCTCCGCAGAAATTCTGCTCAAAGCGATCACAGAAGACGTTGACATGATCTGGGAGGGATGTGTCATCTTCTGCTATCTTGCACTGTCTCTTTTTAGAAGCTGTGATGTCATTCAGTCTTTGCCATAGTCGCCGGGTGTCTGTCTGGGTCTCTAGTTTGGATCGGTATTGGTTCTTGGCTGTCTTAATGGCTCTGCGAATTGGATTCCTTATATTTGAGTGGGTGTCCTGATCTGAAGGCCTCATGTCTTCTTCACTATCCTATCTACCTGAGTTCCACTTCCCATATTGTTGAGTAATGCAGCTCCAATCATTTCAAGCAGAGCAAGCCTCTTTCTATACAACCCCATCAAATGTCCCAGGACAAGTATAGCACAGGATTACATACAAAGTAAGCTCCTTCTGCACTGTCCCCATCAAACACTGCTAGAATAGGGATAGCATGGGGTTAGGTACAGAGTAAAGCTTCCTCGACACTGTCTCCACCAGACACTCCCAGATTAGGAACATCACGGGGTGAGATGCAGACTGAAGATCCTTCTAATTAAAACAAAACATTGCGGATGCTGGACATCTGAAATGAAAATAGAAATGCTCTAAAAACTCAGCAGGCCTGGCAGCACTTGTGGTGAGAGAAAGAGAGCTGACATTTCAAGTTCAATATGACTTCTTCAGAACTGAAGAAGCGAGGAACTGCACAGAATGCATGGGGCTAAGAGTAAAGGAGGCTACAGAGGAGAAACCAACAGAAATAAAGTAGTGGGTAGAGGAATCACTGTCTTATCTTATATTAATGAACATTTGTGCCAGGAATATTAATTTACTGATCAGACCTTGTTTTGTATCTCCATATTACAACAAGAACATCTAATTGGATTTGAGTCAATGGGAGGTCCGGGAGCTGGCAGCAATGAAGACGCAGTAACTTCGAAATGAAGGCGTTTAAACATCTGTCTAGCCTGCAAGTGTCCAGTAATATCTTTTAAAATCTCACAGCTTTCCTGGCACATGAAGTGCTCAAAGTGGGAGAGGGACTGAGCTACATGTGTGGTGCACTGGTGGTGGGAGAGGGTATGAGGAAGGGTAGTCCCAGCTTGAGATCATCCCTGCTATCTCATGTCCTAATTTGCCTCAGGACTCATCGACCCGTCCATCAGCACAACTCCTTCCTATGGGTTTTTTTGTCACAGTAAAGAGTTCAGAGGTTCTTGTGTGTGGCAGTGGCTACTGGAAGCTTAAGCTATGCTTTGGCATGTGATTGGAGCTTCTAGCAGGAACACTGACTCCCATCCAGTTGTACATGCTGACCTGGACAGTCTCACATTTCAGCAATGCCTCCATTTTACCAACATCATCTCGTGTTGGAATGGCTTAGTGGCCTTGCCGTCGCCGCTCCCTCACAATCTCCTTCAATACCTGCATCTCTACAATCCTCAAAAAGATCTGTACTCTTCTAAATCTGGCCGCTAGAAGAGTCTCCTCCCAGTTTCCATATTTGCACCACTCAATCTTAAGCACTGGAATTCCTTTCTGAACCTCTCCATCTCTCTCACTTCTCCTTTAAGGAGTGCCTAGAACCTACTCTTTGGTTCGTTTGTCCTAAAATCTCCTCATCTGGCACAATTTCCTATTTTCTCTGACCTTGCTGCATATTTTAAAACTTTAAAGGCTCCATATGAATGCAAGATGTTATTGTCAAATGGAGCGAAGTTACATTGTGTCCTGAGTGGAAAAACCAGCCAGGGTTCCTGCTCCTGCTCAGTGTTTGTATCAATGCTGCATTAGAGAGGGAGTAAATCAGCCAGGGTTCCTGCTCCTGGTCACTGCCCACTGACCCCTATATTAGAGAGAGAGAGAGAGAGGGGAAATCAGCCAGGGTTCCTGCTCCTGGTCACTGCCCACTGACCCCTATATTAGAGAGAGAGGGGAATAATTCAGCCAGGTTTCCTGTCCTGGTCACTGCCCACTGACCCCTATATTAGAGAGAGAGGGAGAGGGAAATCAGCCAGGGTTCCTGCTCCTGGTCACTATCCACTGACCCCTATATTAGAGAGAAAGAGGGGGAGGGAAATCAGCCAGGGTTCCTGCTCCTGGTCACTATCCACTGACCCCTATATTAGCGAGAGAGAGTGGGGGGGAAATCAGCCAGGGTTCCTGCTCCTGGTCACTGCCCACTGACCCCTATATTAGAGAGAGAGAGGGGGGGGGGGAAAATCAGCCAGGGTTCCTGCTCCTGGTCACTGCCCACTGACCCCTATATTAGAGAGGGGGGGGGGGGGGGGGGAATCAGCCAGGGTTCCTGCTTCTGGTCACTGTCCACTGACCCCTATATTAGAGAGACAGCGGGGGAAATCAGCCAGGGTACCTGCTCCTGGTCACTGCCCACTGACCCCTATATTAGAGACGGGGGGGGAATCAGTCAGGGTTTCTGTTCCTGGTCACTGTCCACTGACCCCTATATTAGAGAGGGGGGGGGAATCAGTCAGGGTTTCTGTTCCTGGTCACTGTCCACTGACCCCTATATTAGAGAGGGGGGGGGGGTGAAATCAGTCAGGGTTCCTGCTCCTGGTCACTGTCCACTGACCCCTATATTAGAGAAAAAGAGTGGGGGGGAAATCAGCCAGGGTTCCTGCTCCTGGTCACTGCCCACTGACCCCTATATTAGAGAGAGAGAGAGGGGGGGAAGTCAGCCAGGGTTCCTGCTCCTGGTCACTGCCCACTGACCCCTATATTAGAGAGGGGGGGGGAATCAGTCAGGGTTTCTGTTCCTGGTCACTGTCCACTGACCCCTATATTAGAGAGAGGGGGGGAATCAGCCAGGGTTCCTGCTCCTGGTCACTGTCCACTGACCCCTATATTAGAGAGAGGGGGAGGGGGGGAATCAGTCAGGGTTTCTGTTCCTGGTCACTGTCCACTGACCCCTATATTAGAGAGAGAGGGGGGAATCAGCCAGGGTTCCTGCTCCTGGTCACTGCCCACTGACCCCTATATTAGAGAGAAAGAGTGGGGAGTAAATCAGCCAGGGTTCCTGCTCCTGGTCACTGCCCACTGACCCCTATATTAGAGAGACAGTGGAGAAATCAGCCAGTGTTCCTGCTCCTGGTCACTGCTCACTGACCCCTATATTAGAGAGAGAGAGAGGGGGGAATCAGCCAGGGTTCCTGCTCCTGGTCACTGCCCACTGACCCCTATATTAGAGAGGGGGGGGGGGGAAATCAGCCAGGGTTCCTGCTCCTGGTCACTGCCCACTGACCCCTATATTAGAGAGAGAGAGAGGGGGGAATCAGCCAGGGTTCCTGCTCCTGGTCACTGCTCACTGACCCCTATATTAGAGAGACAGTGGGGAAATCAGCCAGGGTACCTGCTCCTGGTCACTGTCCACTGACCCCTATATTAGAGAGAGAGGGGGGAAATCAGCCAGGGTACCTGCTCCTGGTCACTGTCCACTGACCCCTATATTAGAGAGAGAGGGGGGAATATCAGCCAGGGCTCTTGCTCCTGGTCACTGTCCACTGACCCCTATATTAGAGAGAGGGGGGATATCAGCCAGGGCTCTTGCTCCTGGTCACTGTCCACTGACCCCTATATTCGAGAGAGAGAGGGGGGAAATCAGCCAGGGTTCTTGCTCCTGGTCACTGTCCACTGACCCCTATATTAGTGAGAGAGGGGGGGAAATCCACCAGGGTTCCTGCTCCTGGTCACTGCCCACTGACCCTTATATTAGAGAGAGAGCCAGGGCTCTTGCTCCTGGTCACTGACCACTGACCCCTATATTCGAGAAGAGGTGGGGAGCGAAATCAGCCAGGGTTCCTGCTCCTGGTCACTATCTACTGACCGTTATATTGAAGAGAGCGAGGGGAAATCAGCCAGGGTTCCTGGTCCTGCTCACTGTCCAGTGACTCCTACTGGAATAATCACGAGGAGAATAGTGTTGTCAAAACCTGAATAACTGGGAGCAACTGGTACGGATGGAAATTCCCCACCCCAAACGAACCACTCTTAAGTGACTAAAATTTAGAACTCAGGGAGGACACATCGGGCAGTTTTTAAAAACAAGTGTTTTTATGACTGCACAGACCAGATTGAGCCTATTTACTTTAAGATGAGTCGTACCCTCTGGAGAAATAAATCTCTTCACGCAAATGTATTAATCCAACCTCACACAGCCTTGGAGGACCCTCCAGAAAACAAATTGAACCTGACTTCCCAACGACTTACCAGAGATTTGTAATGGCAATGTATCGTGTTAAACTCCCAGAGGAGCCCTTGTGCAGTCCTTCCTTGAATTTAATTTAGTTGAGTGGCAGATGCATCAATAGAGACTTCTTAAAGTTCTGCACGGCCCTCAATCACAGCAAATGGAGGGCAAACTGCTTGCAGAAACTAGGCAGTTCAATACTTCCCATCTGCCTTGCTTGGCTTTCTGACTGAGGATGTCTTTCAAGTTAAAGATTTAAAAAATTTCTTTCCCATGCTCAGAACATCTCGAAGTTCTTCACTGCCAACATTTGCTTGCATTAATATAGTACCTTTAACACAATACAATGTTCCAGGGCAGCCCCTTGAGCTTTCATAACCATTGTCTGTGGCCTTAGACAAATACTGATTTGGGTGTAGTATCATATATTACAGACAATGTCTCAAACAGCATGATCACCATCCCCAATTATGTCCTGTCCCACTGGCAGGTCAGACCGAGCACAAGTGACAGCATGGTGGTATGCACTTAGGGAGTTGCTATGGGGTGCTCAATATTGACTTTGGACCTCAGGAAGCCTCATGTCATCAGGTTAATCATGGGAAGGAAACTCTCACTGATTCTCATGTACCAGCCTCTCCCCAGCTTCCCAGCTGGTGAATTAGTATTCTCCCATGTCGAACACCACTTGGAGGAAACACTGAAGTTGGCAGAATGTATCTAGGTAGGAGAGCTTCAATGTCCATCACTGAGAGCAGCTTGGCAGCACCACAACTCATAAAGCCGGTTGAGTGCTTGGAGACAAAGCTGCGAGACTGAGTTTAAAGCAGGTGGTAAGGGAACCAGGATCGGGAATAAAAGACTTGATCTCATCCTTACCAAAGGAAATTGGACATCTACAGCCTGCCGTGGATGCATCTGTCTATGACAGGAAAGCTGGGAGAGATTATTGTACAGCCCTTGTGAGACAAAGTCCTATCTTCACATTGAGAATACCATAAGATATAGGAGCAGAATCAGGCCATTCAGCCCACTGAATCTGCTCTGCCATTCGATCACGGCTGGTATGTTTCTCAATCCCATTCTCCTGCCTTCCCCCTCCACCAATCAAGAATGCATCTATCCCTGTCTTAAAGACATTTAAAGACTTGGCCTCCTCCTACAGTCTTCTACAGCAATGAGTTTCACAGTCATCATCCTCTGGTTGAAGAAATTCCTCCTCACCTCAGTTCTAAAGGCTGTCCCTTCACTCAGAGGTGGTGCCCTCCAGTCCTAGTCTCTCCTACTAGTGGAAGCATCTTTTCCACGTCCACTCTATCCAGGCCTCTCTATATCCTGTGAGTTTCAATGAGATTCCACCTCATCCATCTAAGCTCCATCAAGTACAGACCTGGAGTATGACGAGCCCATCATCCCTGGCAACATTCTTGTGAATCTCCTCTGGCCTTCCTCCAAGGTCAGCACATCCTTCCTTGGATATGGAGCCCAAAACTGCTCACAATATTCCAAATGCAGTCTGACCAGAGCCTTATACAGCCTCAGCTGCCCTTGTCTCCTAGCCCTCTCAAAATGAATACTAACATTGTATTTGCCTTACTAACCACCAACTAAACCTGCAGGTTAACCTTAAGAAAATCCTGAACTAGGATTCCTAATTCCCTTTGTGCTTAAGATTTCTGTAGCCATTCCCTGTTTAGAAAATAGTTTACACCTCTATTCTTCCCACCAGAGTACATAATATCACTTTTTTCCACATTGTATTCCATCTGCCACCTCTCTCCTAGCCTGAAAAGTCTTTCTGCAGCCTCCAAGCTTTCTCAACACTACTTGTCCCTCCACCTATCTTTGTGCCATCTGCAAACTTAACAACAAAGACCTAAGTTCCTTCATCCAGTTTGTTAATGTATAATGTTAATGTATGACCATCCCATCCAGGAGATTTATCCACTTTCAGCTTCCCACCATCTTCTCCTTAGTATGGTCAGTACACTCATCTCCAGCCGTGACTCTTTTGAAGTTCTAGTATACCACTGGTGTCTATATTGATGCAAAGTACTATTCAGTTCCTCTGCCCCTTTCTTTTTTCCCCATTACTACTTCCCCAGCCTCTTTTCCAACAGTCCAATGTCCCCTCTTGCCCCTCTATTACCTTTTAGTTATCTAAAAAAAACTTGCAATCTTATATACTAGCTTGAGAGATTTAACTTGATGCAGATTGTTATTTTATAGAGCTCTTTGACTCTTAATGGTAGACAGTACTTCACACATTCAGGTGATTACAGTCCTTCACCTTCTCCTCTGTTGTTGCTTTTTCAGTTGTCCTCTGTCAGTTTTTAAAGGCTTCCCAATCCTCTAGCTTCCCACTCATCGTCAGCAGGTTGTATGCTTTTTTTACTGCTCTAATGCAGTCCCGGATTTCCCTGGTCAGCCATAGTTGCCTCATCCTCCCATTAGTATGTTTCTTCTTCCTTGGGATGAATTTCTGCTGTGCCTCCTGAATTACCCCCAGAAACTCCTGCCATTGCTGCTCCACTGTCTTCCCTGCTAGGCTCCCCTTCTAATCAACCCTGACTAGCTCCTCCACCCAATCCTTGTCTTTTGTGGCATTATTATGACACTAAATGGGACAGACCTTGAACAGATCTAGCCATCAGCAGCAGCAGAAATGTACTCCAACACAATCTACAACCTCATGGCCCACCATGTTCCACCGTACAGTTACCATCAAGCTAGGGAATCAACCCTAGTTCAATGGAGAATGCAGCAGGGTATGCCAGGAGCAGTACCACATCAAGCATGCTGAAAAATGAGGTGTCAACCAGTCAATGCTACAACGCAGGATACTTGTGTGAAAAATAGCAGAAGCAGCAAGTGATTTGCAGATTTAAATGATTCTCCAAGCAAGGCACCAATTTAAGCTCTACAGTCCTGCCACATTCATCAAGCACTGCCTCTGACACTGCAGTCCCTCAGCACTGACCCTCCAACAGTGGGGCACTCCCTCAGCACTGACCCTCCAACAGTGGGGCACTCCCTCAGCACTGACTCTGCGACAGCGCCCGTTCTCTCAGCACTATCCTCCAATAGTGCCGTGCTCCCTCAGCACTGACTGTCTGACAGCGCCTGCTCCCTCAGCACTGACCTTCCAACAATACAACACGCCCTCAGCACTGACCCTTCGACAGTGCGGCGTTCCCTCAGCACTGACCCTCTGACAGTGCTCGCTCCCTCAGCATTTACCCTCAAACAGTGTCTGGTCCCTCAGCATTGACCCTCCGACAGTGTGGCATTCCCTTTGACCCTCCAACAATGCAGTGCTCCCTCAGCACTGACCTTTCGACAGTGTGGTGCTCCCTCAGCACTGACCCTCCACAGCGCGGCTCTCCCTCTGACCCTCCATCAATGCGGCGTCCCTCAGCACTGACCATCTGACAGCGCCTGCTCCCTCAGCACTGACTGTCCGACAATGCAGCGCTCCCTCTGACCCTCCGACAATGTGGCGCTCCCTCAGCACTGACCCTCTGACAGTACTCGCTCCCTCAGCACTGACCCTCTGACAGTGCCCGATCCCTCAGCACTGACCCTCCGACAGTGCCCGCTCCCTCAGCACTGACCCTCTGACAGTGCCCGATCCCTCAGCACTGACCTTCCGACAGTACCCGCTCCCTCAGCACTGACCCTCTGATAGTGCCTGCTCCCTCAGCACTGAACTGACTGTGTAGAAGGACTAGGTGTTCGGATGTTGCAGTAATTACCTGAATGTAAATCAAGCACTAAGGGTCAAGAAGCTGTATCAAATAACAATCTGCATTGTTAACTTTCTCAAAATTGTTGTGATTATAAAGTGCAGGCTGAAAGAGCAGCATAGACAGATTCATTAGGTAAAGATTTATATGGTGTGGGCAGAGATCAGGGAAATGGGTCTTTCAAAGGGCTAGCACCAACATGTTGCGTCAAATGACCTCCTTCTCTGGTGTATCATTTCATGAGAAATCCGATCAGTGGAATCTTTCTCCACATTAATTGAACAAATGTGTCTGATTTCTGTGGTTACCCAACCGTAGGGAACAGCTGTTCACTGCTGACATGCTTTTCAGACAGCTGGTTCAGATAGTTTCAGCCTGGAATTTTGAGGGTGTGGTTGGTGGGGAAGGAGATGCTTTTCTGACCTCTGTTTTTGACAGGAAGTTCGATGTTTGTTGCTGAATTCAAAAAGGTATTTTGGGGCATGAATGAAACCTTCTTCCAAACCAATTGAGCCCCTCTCTCCCCTTCCCCATTCATGGTGAGTAGGGATATCTCCTACCAGGGGAAAGTGAGGACTGCAGATGCTGGAGATCAGAGCTGAAAATGTGTTGCTGGAAAAGCGCAGCAGGTCTTCAGCATTCCTGAAGAAGGGCTTATGCCCGAAACGTCGATTCTCCTGTTCCTTGGATGCTGCCTGACCTGCTGCACTATCTCCTACCAGATCGATTTCACTCCAACACATTTCTGCTCTCTTCAGTACCTGTCCACTATCTCAACCCAAGTGATCTGGATAGTGTCAATGGGAGATATTTGATCACAATTGATCCCTAATGTCACCTGATAGCAGGACAGTTTCTGGACTGGAGTCACAGGCATTAAGCACCAGTGGTTATATGTTAGTTAGATGGAATCCAGGCACATTCTTTTGCAGTCAGAGTTTTATTTCAACTCTCTGATCCCAAAACTCTACCAATCAAATTCTCACCCAATTATCCCAAAATTAACATTATCTCTTCTCGCTAGTTCCAGTTGGTCTCAGACATCCCTGCCAGACCACACTAGATGATGAAAACTAGGTCGTAATCAACAGAAGAAGCCCTGAATGATCTTTTCCTGTTATACGGCAGTAACGTTTCTTTATTTGACCTTGGAATATGGGCATTGCACAACAAGGCCGGCCCTACTTTGCCTATCCCAAATTGACCTTTCAATGTCGTGGTGAACCTTCATCCTGAACCACTGCCAATATGGTGCAGGTGCTCCCACTGTGCTGTCACATACATTTTGGATTTTGACCCAGCGACAATAGAGGAATGGATGATACCTGTCCAATTTGAGATCATCTGAGAGCAGGAAGTGATCTTAGAGGTGCAAGTTTTTCCATAACAGAACTACTTTTCTCAGTATAAGAAGGTGTCAAAGTGTACTCACAGAGTTATGGAGGGTTTGATAGTGTAGACAGGAAGAAACTGGCTGTTGGGACATCAATTGAAGGTAAGCTTTTTTTTTGAGCATAACTGGAGAAAGAGATGTGGTCTTTCCATCTACCGCTTAGGACAGATGTAAGGAAACCAAATCCCAAAGGGAGCAGTGATTTATACTGCATAAGAAAAGGGGCTTTTCTTTTTAAACAGCAATTGTTGTGATCTGAAGAGCACTACCTGAAAGGGCAGTGGAAGCCGAATCAATAGGAATCTTCAGAAACTGGAAATTGGATAAAAACTTGGAAAGGAAAAGCAATGCTGAGCTGTGTAAGAGGAACTAATTGGGTAACATATAAAGAACCAATGCAGGTACCATGGATGCCTTCTGTACTGGAACATACTATGAAGCAATTGTCGAGGCCTCCCAGATGAGATCAGCTAGCTTAGCACAGACTGAGGAATAAACCCTGTGGTTTTCCCAGTCTGCACAGTCAATACTGATCTTGTTTTGCACGCTGCGTGTGTCCTTGGTGGACTGGAACATGAACCCCTGATGGGAGGAGGGGATACCCTTCGCTGGTAATCTCTCCCAGCTGATAGGCTTTGTTCCAAATATAGCCCTGGGAGTCAGGGTAGACAGTGGAATGCACTGAGTCACTGGCTAATGTTACCAAGATAAATTTACTCACACCTCACAGTCCCCAGCGGAAAGGCGGGGTTCCTTTCTAAAACTGATCAGCGAGAAACCAAGGGTTTGTCCGTTGTCAGGGTTTCCAGTGCTTTCATTTGACTATCAGGTAGCAGAGACTTTCAGCTGTTCCTGCTCTAATCTCTGGAGTGCCTTCCACTATGAGACTGCTCTGCCACACCTTTTAATATCCTCCTTGAACTAGTCCAGCTCCTCGACCAAGTAAAATTCCGCCTTGTCTTCTTACTTTGTTACTCCTGTTCTCATTTATGATCCCTGCCTTGTTGCGCAGAGAATAAGGCAAGAAAAACCTACACCTCTGCAGTGACTTTCATGATCTCAAGAGTTTTCTTTTGTCCTTTTACAGGACGTGGGCATTGCCGGTTGGCTCAGCATTGTTTTCCCACCCCTAGTTACACTTGAAAAAGTGGTGGTGAGCTGCCTTCTTAAACCACTGCAGGTGGAGTGCTGTAGGTTTACCCAGTATGGGATTAGGGAGGGAGTTCCAGGATCTTGACCCAATGACAGTGAAGGAATGATGATATATTTCCAAGTCAGGATGGTGAGTGGCTTGGAGGGGATCTTGTAGGGGTGGTGTTGCCTTGTATCTGCTGCCCTTGTCTTTCTGGATGGAAGTGATCATGGGTTTGGGGATGCTGTCTAAGAATCTCTAGTGAATTTCTACAGTGCATCTTGTAGATGATACACACTGCTGCTACTGAGTATAGGTGGTGGAGGAAGTGGATGTGGTCCCAATCAAGTGGGCTGCTTTATTCTGGATGGCATTGAGCATTCCTGAGTGTTGTTGGAGCTGCACTCATCCAGGCAAGTAGAGAGTATTCCATCACACTCCTGACTTGTGCCTTGTCGATGATGGACAGGCTTTGGAGAGTCAGGAGGTGAGTTACTTGCTACAGGATTCCCAGCCCCATCCTGCTTTTCGTGCCACTGTGTTTATGTGGTAAGTCCAATTGAGTTTCTGGTGAATGATAACCCCCCAGGATGTTAATAATGGGGTTCAGTGATGGTAATGCCATTGAATGTCAATTGGCAGTGATTAGATTGTCTCTTATTAGAGATGGTCATTACCTGGCATTTGTGTTGTGCAAATGTTACCTGCCACTTGTCAGCCCAAGCCTGGATATTGTCCAGATGTTGTTGCATTTGAACATGGACTGTCACAAATGGTTTTGAACATTGTGCAATAATGAGCGAACACCCCTCCTTCTGACTTTACTATGGAAGGAAAGCCATTGATGAAGCAGCTGAAGATGTTTGGGCTGAGGGCATTACCCTGAGGAACTCCTACAGAGGTGTCCTGGAGTTCAGGTGACTGACATCCAACAACCACAACCGTCTTCCTATGTGCCAGGTACGACTCCAACCAGCAGAGAATTTTCCCCAGAACCCACTGCTTCCAGCTTGGCTAGGGCACCTTGATGCCACACTTGGTCGAATCTGGCTTTGATGTCAAGGGTTGCCACTCTCACCTCACCTCTGGAATTCAGAGATTGATGGGCAGTAATTACCTGGCTTGGATTTACCCCGCTTTTTATGCACAGGATGTACCTGGGCAATTTTCCACATTGTCAGGTAGATGTCAGTATTGTAACTTTATTGGAAGAACTTGGCTCAGAGAGCAGCACGCTCTGGAGCTTAAGTCTTCAGTACTATCGCTAGAATGTTGTCAAGGCCCATCGCTTTTGCAGTAACCGGTGTCTCCAACCATTTTTTGATATCACATGGAGTGAATCGAATTGGCTGAAGACTGGTATCTGTAATGCAGGGGACCACTGAAGGAGGCAAAAATGGATCATCCAATCAACATTTCTGGCTGAAGGCTGTTGCAAATCCTTCAGCCTTATCTTCTGCCCTGATGTGCAGGCTTCCACATCACTCAGGATGGGGATATTTGTGGAGCCTTTTCCTCCAGTGAGCTGTTTAATTTTCCACCATCATTCCTGACTGGATGTGGCACGACTGCAGAGCTAAGATCTGATCCATTGGCTGCAGGGTTGTTTTGCTCTGTCTATCACTTGCTGCTTATGCTTTTTGGTATGCAATTAGTCCTGTTTGATGGATTCACCAGGTTGCCACCTCATGTTTAGATATGTGTGGTGCTGCTCCTGGTGTGCCCTCCTGCACTCTCCATAGAACCAGGGTTGATCCCCTGGCTTGAGGTATTGGTTGAGTGGGAGATATGCCGGGCCATGAGGGTACAGATTGTGCTGGAGTACAATTCTGCTGCTGTTGATGGCCCACAGTGCCTCATGGATGCTCAGTCTTGAGTTGCTGGATCCGTTCGAAGTCTCTCACGTTTGGTGATAGCATGGTGATAGTGCCACACAATACAATGGAAATATTCTCAATGTGAAGGTGGGACTTTGTCTCCACAAGGACTGTGCAGTGGTCATTCTTACAATACATTTGGAGTTGGCAGATTGTTAAGGATGATGTCAAGTATATTTTTTCCTCTTGTTGCTTCCCTCATCATAATGCAGACCCAGTCGAGCAGCTATGTCCTTTATGACCCAACCAACTCGATCAGCAATGCTGCTGCAGAGCCACTCTTGGTGTTGGAATCCCCCACCCAGAGTACATGTTGTGCCCTTGCCACCCTCAGTGCTTCCTCTAAGTGTTGTTCAAATGGAACAGTACTGATTCATCAGCTGAGGGAGGATAGTATGTGGTTATCAGCAGGAGGTTTCCTTGCCCATGTTTAACCTGAAGCCATGAGATTTCCTGGGGTCTGAAGTCAATATTGAGGACTCCAAGGGCACCTCCCTCCCACTGTATACTATGTGCACCACCACCTCTGCGGGGTCTGTCCTGCTGGTGGAACAGGACATATCCAGGAATGATGGCATTGCCCTAAGGTAGTGATTCTGTAATTATGACGATGTCAGGCTGTTGCCTGAGTAATCTATGAGACAGCTCTCCCAATTTTGGCACTAGCCCCCAGATGTTAGTAAGGAGGACTTTGCAGCGTTGACAGGGCTGTTTCTGGCGTTGTCTTTTCTGGTGTCTACATCAATGCCAGGCAATCCGTCCAGTTTCATTTCTTTGTTGAGACTTTGTAGCAATTGATACAACTGAGTATCTTGCTAGGCATTTTAGAGGGAGTTGAGAGTTAACCACATTGCTGTGGGTCTGTAGTCACATGTAGGCCAGATGATGAGAGGATGGCAGATTTCCTTCCCTGAAGGACATTAGCGAAACATGTGGGTTTCATGGTCATTAGTAGATTCTTAATTCCAGATATTCTTTATTCAATTCAAATTCCACCATCTGCTGGGCCAGGATTTGAACCCTGGTCCCCATGTATTATAAAACCCTTCCGTTAAGAGCAGACCCTATTGTAATGCAGGGAATACGCAGCCAGATCTCACAAACAGCATCGCAATAATAAATAGATAATTAAGCGATAGTGACTTTGAGGTGAATAGCAAGGTCCAGTTTGCTCTCTTAGTCATAAATGATTCCATCAACACTAAGAAGGCTAATTCAAGAGTAAAAGTTGTATAGACTAGCCTTGTATTCCCTTGTGATTACAGAGGATGAAATCATGATCTAATTGAGGTGTTTAAGATGATTAAAGGATTCAATAAGACATTCTCTGATAAGGAGAATTCATTATTAGGAGGCAAAAACATAAAATCTGAGTGAGGCCATTTAAGGGTGATGTCAGGAAGCACCTCTTCACACACAGGGCAGTGGAACTCTGGAACTGTAACCTCAAAAAGCTGACGAAAGACATCAGAACAAAGAGGAGTGGATTTTTGTTTGGCGATAGATTGCAGAAGCAGGGCCATTGTCTCATTGATTGGTGCAGCCGGCTTGAAGGGCTGATCAAGCTTCTCTTGTTCCCATCTCTCTGTCTCCCACTTTGAATGCACAGCCCCTTCCTGGATTACAGTCCCCAAGCTGCAGCCTCCAGGTAAATTACTGCGAAGGTTCACTTACCATGATCCCAGTCAACAAGCAGACACCTTTCCCACAGTAAGTGTTGGGCACCATGTCACCATAGCCGATGGACAAAAAGGTGATTGAGATGAGCCACATCGCTCCCAGAAAGTTACTGGTGACATCCTGGTTGTCATGGTATCTGGTGACACAGACAAAGAAAGTTGGAACAACCTGAGGTGACCATGATTGACAAGACTATTTCAGCGGTTTCCTGTTTACTTTCAAACAATGTGCCAAAACAGAAACAAGAAGCATTTTTCAGACTGTCCCCCAAGTATTTGAAGTTACCAATGAACTAACCTTTGAAGAATTATCACTGTTGTAAGGGAAGAAACACAGCAGCCAATTTGCACACATCAATCTCCCACGAACAATGTGATAATGCTGAGATAACTATAAGTCTCTGAGTCAGAAGATTAAGGCTTCAAGTCCAGCAATGACTTAAATCTACGACCCAGACTGACAGTGTCAGTGAAGCACTGAGGGAGGCCCTGACTTTCAGTTCATTAAAGGTTACTACGCAAACTAAGAGCTCACAGGGTAGGGAAGGAATAACATCCCGGTGTGGATAGAAGATCGATTAGCTATCAGGAAAAAACAGAGTAGGGACCAATGAGTTAATATCAGCTTCGCAAGGTGTAGCTGGATGAGTGCTACAGAAACCAGTGCTGAATGAATATCAATGACTTGGATGAAGGGATCGTATGAAAACTTGTTAATTTTACTGATGGTACAAAGGAGAAAGTTCTAATAAGGACATAAGGAGTCTGCAAAGGGATATAGACAGGTTATGTGAGTAAGAAACAATCTGGCAGATGAAGTCTAATGTGGAAAAATGTGATCTTGTCCACTTTGCCAGGAAGAATAGAAAAGTCACGTTATTTAAATGGAGGAAGATTGCAAACTCAGTGGTACCAAGGGATCTGAGTGTCCTGGTACATGAATTACAAAACGTTGGTATGCAGGTACAGCAAGTGATTAGGAAAGCATAGGGAATGTTGTCACTTATTGTAAGGGAAATTAAATATACAAGTAAGAAATAGTGGAAATGCTGGAAAAGCCTGGTAGCATTTGTGGAGAGAAGGAAACTAAGTTAATGTTTTGAGTCTGGTATGACTCTTCTTCAGAACTGAACAGTGACCCCCAACTTATTCTGCATTCTCCCATATCCCTTCCACATCTTCTCTGTCTAATCCCCTCAGGATCTTATTTATTTCAATCAAGTTTCCTCTGAGTCTTTTAAACTCCAGCAGATATAAGCCTAAACTCCAACTTTTCCATCCATTCCAGGTATTAGTCTGGTAAACATTCTCTGAATTGCTTTCAACACATGTACCATTGTTCTTAAGTAAGTATTCAGTACACTGTTTTACCAATACCCTGCAGAACTAAAGTATAACCTCCCCCTTTTTATATTCAACTCCCCTTGCAATATACAATAACATTCTGTTAACTTTTCTTATTACTTATGGTATCCATATACATTAACCTTTTACAATTTAGGCATTATGGAATCCAGATCTCTCTGCATCTTGGAGCTTGACAATTTCTCAGCATTTGGATAATATGCTTCTCTCGATCCATCAACCTCACACACCTCAATATACACTTCTCCTCAGATCTCAGAGCTTCCATTGGGGCGGCATGGTGGCTCAGTGGTTAGCACTGCTGCCTCACAGCTCTAGAGACCCAGGTTCAATTCCAGCCTCGGGCAAGTGTCTGTGTGGTGTTTGCATGTTCTCCCCGTGTCTGCGGTGGGATTCTGCTGGATGCTCCAGTTTCCATCCACAGATTTGTGCAAGTTAGGTGTATTGAACATGCTAACCTACCCACCCATAGTGTTCAGGGGTGTGTAGATTAGGTGCATTAGCCATGGAAAATGCAGGATTACAGGGATAGGTAGGGGTGGGGATCTGGGTGTGATGCTGTTGGACCAATTGGCCTGTTTCCACACTATGGATTCTATAAAAACCATTAGCAAATCTGAACACGGCTCCAGCTCATTCAGCCGGATCTCGTCATCATGTCAATCTCATAACATTCAAACCCACACTCAGCCTGAGTGATAAAGAATATTTTAAATAGTATTTAACAAAGAGAAAAATGTGCGATAGCTCATTAGTTTGGTTTTGCAATCTGAGAGGCAGAACTGCCCCACTCTTCAAAATAGTACCTTTCTTGGCTATTTGAGAGGGTGGAGAGGGCTTGGTTTAATGTCTTATCCAAACGAAAGCACTTCTGACAGTGCAGCATTCCCTCTTTACTGCTTCTCCAAGAGAGCAATATTCTCTTAGCACTGACCCTCCAACAACACAGCACACCCTCAGCACACATTGTTTGGCAGTGTGCAGCTCCCTCAGCACTGACCCTCCGACAGCATGATGCAGCCTCAATGCCAACCCTCCAACAGCACAGCACATTCTCACTACTGATGGTACAGCACTCCCTCAGCGTTGACCCTCCGACAGTGCCTGCTCCCTCAGCACTGACCCTCTGACATTGCCTGCTCCCTCAGCACTGACCCTCCGACAGTGCCTGCTCCCTCAGCGCTGACCCTCTGACAGTGCCTGCTCCCTCAGCACTGACCCTCTGACAGTGCGGCACTCCCTCAGCACTGACCCTCCGACAGTGCCTGCTCCCTCAGCACTGACCCTCCGACAGTGCCTGCTCCCTCAGCACTGACCCTCCGACAGTGCCTGCTCCCTCAGCACTGACCCTCTGACAGTGCGGCACTCCCTCAGCACTGACTCTCCGACAGGGCCCACTCCCTCAGCACTGAACCTCCGACAGTGCGGCACTCCCTCAGCACTGATACTCCGATGGTACAGCACTCCCTCAGCACTGAACCTCCGACAGTGCGGCACTCCCTCAGCACTGACACTCCGATTGTACAGCACTCCCTCAGCACTGACCCTCCAACAGTGCCCGCTTCCTCAGCGTTGACCCTCTGACAGTGCGGTGCTCCCTCAGCACTGACCCTCTGACAGTGCCCACTCCGTCAGCACTGACACTCCAACAGTGCCCGCTCCCTCAACATTGACCCTTCAATAGTGCCCGCTTCCTCAGCACTGATCCTCCAACAGTGCCTGCTCCTTCAGCCCTGATCCTCCGACAGTGCCTGCTCTCTCAACACTGATCCTCTGACAGTGCCTGCTCCTTCTGAGTTAACCCTCCAACAGTCCAGCGCTTCCTCAGCATTGATTCTCCAACAGTGCCAGCTTCCTCAGCATTGACCCTCCGACTGTGCGGCGCTCCCTCAGCGCTGACCCTCCGACAGTGCGGAACTCCCTCAGCACTGACCCTCCGACAGTGCGGCGCTCCCTCAGCACTGTCCCTCTGACAGTGCGGCGCTCCCTCAGCACTGTCCCTCTGACAGTGCGGCGCTCCCTCAGCGCTGACCCTCCAACAGTGTGGCACTCCCTCAGCACTGACCCCCCGACAATGCAACACTCCCTCATCACTGACCCTCCAACAGTGCGGCGCTCCCTCAGCACTGACCCTCCAACAGTGCGGCGCTCCCTCAGCACTGACCCTCCAACAGTGCGGCACTCCCTCAGCATTGACCCTCCAACAGTGCGGCACTCCCTCAGCATTGACCCTCCGATAATGCAGCAGTCCCTCAGCACTGACCCTCTGACAGCACGGCACTCCCTCAGTGCCAACCTTCTGATAGCATAACACATCTTCAGTGCCTCCCCTCCCACGCAGCCCCTCAAGTATGCACTGCCTTTTAATCAGATCATTGGGCAGCCTGCCTCTCTGACACTTCAGCACTCCTTCAGTGTTGTCCCAGAGTTTGTGCTTAAAGCTACAGAGTGGAGCCTGAGGCCATAACTTTCTGGCAGTTGAGGGTTCTAGAGGTTGTTTTTATCTCTCAAGATATTGTCAAGATCCCTCATAAGTGATAGTGGTTAGTTTTATTGACCACACATGGACTGTAACTGTACTGGTCTATCTTTTTCAGTCTGGCAAGAATAAAACATTCACTAGTTTTGTAAACATAAATGCAGTGTGAAATTGAATAAAGTTGTTTCAGTCTTGAGGCAACAGAGATTTCAGCCTTAAGCTATGTCTTTGAAACCTGGTTATAACTGGGATTCGTCATAGCAAACTCAATTAATGGAATGAGTGTTACAGATGGGATAGTTCTGGTGCTGCTGGACTGAATTAACTTGTCACTTGACAATTACTCTGTGGCTCAAAATGAAAAAGAAAAGATTTCTTTATATAGTGGCCTTCTGGATCTTTCGGAAACATCCCAAAGCAAATGAATTACAATGAAGAACAATGAGTATTATTCTGTAGGGAAACACTGCAGGCGTTTTGTACTGAGCAAGCTCCCAAATAATTCCATGACTAGGACATCTGTTTCAGTGATGTTAGTTTGAGGGACAGGTATTGACCCAGGACACTCTGGAGAATCTCCAACTCTCATCTGAATCACACAGCGGGGTCTTTAATTCAGACGGATGGTTTAATCGGCTTATGTGAAAATGCAGCTATCACGGTTGAACAGCACCTCAGTCTTGCACTGAGAGCCATGTCTTGGGTTTTGGACTCAAGTTTTGAAATGAAGCTTAGTTCTCTGGCCAGCTTACATTTTTAGTCTTGCATGTTTAGGATGATGTGCAGACAAGAGTGAGTGATTGGTATGACTCAGAGAAACTGGAGGGGAACAGAGCATCAGCCAAATGTGTTGACTTATGCATTCATTTGGCAACAAGGCTTTAGCCCATGTGTTGGGGTCACTTAGTCCATTCTTGTTTGGTTTGCAAATCCCTGAAATCTGGGAACATAAGTTATCCCATTAACCCAGACAGAATACCTCAAAATCAATACCAAGCATTTCAATATTGCAATGGGAGCTCACATAAGACCCACAAACAAATTCTTGAGCAGTCATCTCAAATCTAGTCAAGGTGAGTCAACAGCCTTTAATGTGGGACTAACTGGGCAATTTTTCTCAATACTGGCATGATTTCTACTGCTGTGGGCAACAAAATGCACGAGGGAATAATTACACAACTACACAAGTCCAAGAGTTTCCCACTGCATCTGACTCTCATCATCTGTCTCTCTCCTTGTTTATTTTCTGTATGAGAACGGGAATCTTTCCTTCTGTTTGTGTGGGTGTTTCTCCTTCCCTCCTTGCATCTGTCCCTGTCTATCTCTTGAACAATTCATCGATACATGTGTACATTTCCCAGAATTCCACTGTGTCAGTCTGTGTGTGTCTGTGTGTATACATTTCCCACTGCCTCACTGTGTCAATCTTTCTCCGCACTAGTTTGTGTGTGTTTGTCTGTGTGAGTGTACATCTCCCACTGCCTCACTGTGGCAGTCTCTCTGGTCACTAGTTTGTCTGTGTCTGTGAGTGCACTTCTCCCTCTGCTTCACTGTGTCAGTCTCTCTCCTCACTAGTTTGTCTGTGTGTGTGAGTGTACAACTCCCACTGGCTCACTGTGTCGGTCTCTCTCCTCACTAGTTTGTGAGTGTGCATTTCCCACTGCCTTACTGCATCAGTCTCTCTCCTCACTAGTTTGCCTGTGTGTGTGAGTGTACAACTCCCACTGGCTCACTGTGTCGGTCTCTCTCCTCACTAGTTTGTCTGTGTGTGTGAGTGTGTCTATCTCCCACTGCCTCATTGTCAGTCTCTCTCCCAAATAGTTTGTCTATGTGTGTGTGTATGTATACATTTCCCACTGCCTCACTGTGTCAATCTCTCTTCCAAATAGTTTGTCTGTGTATGCGTGTGGACGTCTCCCACTGCCTCACTCTCACTCTCTCTCCTCAATAGTTTGCCTGTGTGTGTGAGTCTATGCCTCCCATGGCCTCACTGTGTCAGTCTCTCTCCTCAATAGCTTTTCTGTGTGAGTGTGTATGTGAGGAATAGAATAGTATAGTGTAGAACAAGCCCTTCGGCCCAACAACTCCACACCGACCCTGTAAATAGTAATCCACCCAGACACATTCCCCAACTGCCCTACATTTACCCCAGACTAATACACATAACCTACACATTCGTGAACTATGGGCAATTTTAACACGGCCAATTCACCTAACCTGCAGATCTTTGGATTCTGGGAGGAAACCAGAGCACCTAGGAGAACCCACGCAGACACAGGAAGGACGTACAAACTCCACACAGACAGTTGCCCGAGACGAAAATTGAACCCGGGTCCCTGGCGCTGTGAGGCAGCAGAGCTAGCCACTGTGCCGTACACTGTATGTGCGTGTGTGCACATCTCCCACGACCCCACTGTGTCTGTTTCTCTCCTCACCAGTTTGTCTGTGTGGGTATACACCTCCCACTGGCTCACTGTGTCAGTCTGTCTCCCAAATAGTTTGTGTGCGTGTACATTTCCCACAGCCTCACTGTGTCAGTCTGTCTCCTCACTAGTGTATGTGTGTCTGTGTGTGTGTGTGTACATTTCCCACTGCCTCACTGTGTCAGTCTGTCTCCTCACATTGTCTGTGTATGTGCATGTGTGTATGTGCATGTGCACATCTCTCACTGCCTCACTGTGTCAGTCTCTCTCCTCAATAGTTTTTCTGTGTGAGTGTGTGTGTGAGACATAGAATGGTATAGAATCCCTACAGTGTGGAAACAGGCCCTTTGGCCCAACAGCTCCACACTGACCATGCAAAGGGTAAGCCACCCAGGCCCATTCCCCTATTGCTCTACATTTACACCAGGCTAATACACCGAACCATCACATTCCTGAACTATGGGCAATTTTAACATGGCCAACTCAACAAACCAACGCATCTTTGGTTTCTGGGAGGAAACTGGAGCACCCAGAGAAAGTAACGCAAACACGGGGAGGATGTGCAAACTCCACGCGAACAGCCGCCCAAGGCAGGAATTGAGCCACTGTGCCACCCACTGTGTGTGTGTGTGTCTGCCTGTCTGGGTTAGAATGGGATACTTGCTCCCACCTGGTGTGGGTTAGAATGGGGCACTCGCTCCCACTTTGTGTGGGTTAGAATAGGGGACTCGATCCCACCTGGTGGGGGTTAGATTTTGGGAATTGCTCCCACTTTGTGAGTCCCCCAATCTAACCCACACCAGGTGGGAGCGAGTCCCCCATTCTATCCCACACAAAGTGGGAGCATGTCCCCCATTCTAACCCACACCAGGTGGGAGCGAGTCCCCCATTCTAACCCACACAAAGTGGGAGCGAGACCCCCATTCTAACACACACCAGGTGGGAGCGAGTTCCCCATTCTATCCCACACAAAGTGGGAGCGAGACCCCCATTCTAACGCACACCAGGTGGGAGCGTGTCCCCCATTCTAACTCACACCAGGTGGGAGCGGGTCCCCCATTCTAACGCACACCAGGTGGGAGCGTGACCCCCATTCGAGCCCACACCAGGTGGGAGCGTGTCCCCCATTCTAACCCACACCAGGTAGGAGCGTGTCCCCCATTCTAACCCACACCAGGTTGTAGCGGGTCCCCCATTCTAACACACACCAGGTGGGATCGTGTTCCCCATTCTAATCCACACCAGAATGGGGGACTTGCTCCCACCTGGTGTGGGTTAGAATGGGGCAGTCGCTCCCACCTGGTGTGTGTTAGAATGGGGGTCTCGCTCCCACCTGGTGTGGGCTCGAATGGGGGACACGCTCCCACCTGGTGTGTGTTAGAATGGGGGACACGCTCCCACCTGGTGTGTGTTAGAATGGGGGACACGCTCCCACCTGGTGTGGGTTAGAATGGGGGACACGCTCCCACCTGGTGTGGGTTAGAATGGGGGACACGCTCCCACCTGGTGTGGCTTAGAATGGGGGACACACTCCCACCTGGTGTGTGTTAGAATGGGGGACTCGCTCCCACCTGGTGTGGGTTAGAATGGGGGACTCGCTCCCACCTGGTGTGTGTTAGAATGGGGAACTCGCTCCAACCTGGTGTGTGTTAGAATGGGGGACTCGCTCCCACCTGGTGTGGGTTAGAATGGGGGACACGCTCCCACCTGGTGTGGGTTAGAATGGGGGACACGCTCCCACCTGGTGTGGGTTAGAATGGGGGACTCGCTCCCACCTGGTGTGTGTTAGAATGGGGGACACGCTCCCACCTGGTGTGGGTTAGAATGGGGGACACGCTCCCACCTGGTGTGGGTTAGAATGGGGGACTCGCTCCCACCTGGTGTGGGTTAGAATGGGGAACTCGCTCCCACCTTGTGTGGGTTAGAATGGGGGACACGCTCCCACCTGGTGTGGGTTAGAATGGGGGACACGCTCCCACCTGGTGTGGGTTAGAATGGGGGACTCGCTCCCACCTGGTGTGGGTTAGAATGGGGGACTCGCTCCCACCTGGTGTGGGTTAGAATGGGGGACACGCTCCCACCTGGTGTGGGTTAGAATGGGGGACTCGCTCCCACCTGGTGTGTGTTAGAATGGGGGACACGCTCCCACCTGGTGTGTGTTAGAATGGGGGACATGCACCCACCTGGTGTGGGTTAGAATGGGGGACACGCTCCCACCTGGTGTGGGTTAGAATGGGGAACTCGCTCCCACCTGGTGTGGGTTAGAATGGGGGACCCGCTCCCACTTGGTGTGGGTTAGAATGGGGGTCTCGCTCCCACCTGGTGTGGGTTAGAATGGGGGACCCGCTCCCACCTGGTGTGTGTTAGAATGGGGGACATGCTCCCACCTGGTGTGGGTTAGAATGGGGGACCCGCTCCCACCTGGTGTGGGTTAGAATGGGGGTCTCGCTCCCACCTGGTGTGGGTTAGAATGGGGGACCCGCTCCCACCTGGTGTGGGCTCGAATGGGGGTCACGCTCCCACCTGGTGTGCGTTAGAATGGGGGACCCGCTCCCACCTGGTGTGGGTTAGAATGGGGGACATGCTCCCACCTGGTGTGGGCTCGAATGGGGGTCACGCTCCCACCTGGTGTGTGTTAGAATGGGGGACACGCTCCCATCTGGTGTGGGTTAGAATGGGGAACTCGCTCCCACCTGGTGTGGGTTAGAATGGGGGACACGCTCCCACCTGGTGTGTGTTAGAATGGGGGACACGCTCCCACCTGGTGTGTGTTAGAATGGGGGACTCGCTCCCACCTGGTGTGGGTTAGAGTGGGGGACACGCTCCCACCTGGTGTGTGTTAGAATGGGGGACACGCTCCCACCTGGTGTGGGTTAGAATGGGGGACACGCTCCCACCTGGTGTGGGTTAGAATGGGGGACATGCTCCCACCTGGTGTGGGTTAGAATGGGGAACACGCTCCCACCTGGTGTGTGTTAGAATGGGGGACTCGCTCCCACCTGGTGTGTGTTAGAATGGGGGACACGCTCCCACCTGGTGTGTGTTAGAATGGGGGACTCGCTCCCACCTGGTGTGGGTTAGAATGGGGGACATGCTCCCACCTGGTGTGGGTTAGAATGGGGGACACGCTCCCACCTGGTGTGGGTTAGAATGGGGGACCCGCTCCTACCTGGTGTGGGTTAGAATGGGGGACACGCTCCCACCTGGTGTGGGCTCGAATGGGGGTCACGCTCCCACCTGGTGTAGGTTAGAATGGGGGACCCGCTCCCACCTGGTGTGAGTTAGAATGGGGGACACGCTCCCACCTGGTGTGGGTTAGAATGGGGGACACGCTCCCACCTGGTGTGTGTTAGAATGGGGGACACGCTCCCACCTGGTGTGGGTTAGAATGGGGGACTCGCTCCCACCTGGTGTGGGTTAGAATGGGGGACACGCTCCCACCTGGTGTGGGTTAGAATGGGGGACTCGCTCCCACCTGGTGTGTGTTAGAATGGGGGACTCGCTCCCACCTGGTGTGGGTTAGAATGGGGGACACGCTCCCACCTGGTGTGGGTTAGAATGGAGCACTCGCTCCCACCTGGTGTGGGTTAGAATGGGGGACATGCTCCCACCTGGTGTGGGTTAGAATGGAGCACTCGCTCCCACCTGGTGTGGGTTAGAATGGGGGACATGCTCCCACCTGGTGTGTGTTAGAATGGGGGACTCGCTCCCACCTGGTGTGGGTTAGAATGGGGGACATGCTCCCACCTGGTGTGGGTTAGAATGGAGCACTCGCTCCCACCTGGTGTGGGTTAGAATGGGGGACATGCTCCCACCTGGTGTGTGTTAGAATGGGGGACTCGCTCCCACCTGGTGTGGGTTAGAATGGGGAACTCGCTCCCACCTGGTGTGGGTTAGAATGGGGAACTCGCTCCCACCTGGTGTGGGTTAGAATGGGGGACTCGCTCCCACCTGGTGTGGGTTAGAATGGGGAACTCGCTCCCACCTGGTGTGGGTTAGAATGGGGGACATGCTCCCACCTGGTGTGGGTTAGAATGGAGCACTCGCTCCCACCTGGTGTGGGTTAGAATGGGGGACATGCTCCCACCTGGTGTGGGTTAGAATGGGGAACACGCTCCCACCTGGTGTGGGTTAGAATGGGGGACATGCTCCCACCTGGTGTGGGTTAGAATGGTGCACTCGCTCCCACCTGGTGTGGGTTAGAATGGGGGACATGCTCCCACCTGGTGTGGGTTAGAATGGAGCACTCGCTCCCACCTGGTGTGGGTTAGAATGGGGGACATGCTCCCACCTGGTGAGGGTTAGAATGGGGGACTCGCTCCCACCTGGTGTGGGTTAGAATGGGGAACTCGCTCCCACCTGGTGTGTGTTAGAATGGGGGACACGCTCCCACCTGGTGTGGGTTAAAATGGGGGACACGCCTCCACCTGTTGTGGGTTAGAATGGGGGACTCGCTCCCACCTGGTGTGTGTTAGAATGGGGGACACGGTCCTACCTGGTGTGGGTTAGAATGGGGGACACGCTCCCACCTGGTGTGGGTTAGAATGGGGGACACGCTCCCACCTGGTGTGGGTTAAAATGGGGGACACGCCTCCACCTGTTGTGGGTTAGAATGGGGGACTCGCTCCCACCTGGTGTGTGTTAGAATGGGGGACACGCTCCCACCTGGTGTGGGTTAGAATGGGGAACTCGCTCCCACCTGGTGTGGGTTAGAATGGGGGACACGCTCCCACCTGGTGTGGGTTAGAATGGGGGACACGCCTCCACCTGTTGTGGGTTAGAATGGGGGACTCGCTCCCACCTGGTGTGTGTTAGAATGGGGGACACGCCTCCACCTGGTGTGGGTTAGAATGGGGGACACGCCTCCACCTGGTGTGGGTTAGAATGGGGGACTCGCTCCCACCTGGTGTGTGTTAGAATGGGGGACACGCCTCCACCTGGTGTGGGTTAGAATGGGGGACACGCCTCCACCTGGTGTGGGTTAGAATGGGGGACTTGCTCCCACCTGGTGTGGGTTAGAATGGGGGACTCGCTCCCACCTGGTGTGGGTTAGAATGGGGGACACGCTCCCACCTGGTGTGTGTTAGAATGGGGGACACGCTCCCACCTGTTGTGGGTTAGAATGGGGGACTCGCTCCCACCTGGTGTGTGTTAGAATGGGGGACTCGCTCCCACCTGGTGTGGGTTAGAATGGGGGACACGCCTCCACCTGTTGTGGGTTAGAATGGGGGACTCGCTCCCACCTGGTGTGGGTTAGAATGGGGGACACGCCTCCACCTGGTGTGGGTTAGAATGGGGGACACGCTCCCACCTGTTGTGGGTTAGAATGGGGGACTCGCTCCCACCTGGTGTGGGTTAGAATGGGGGACACGCTCCCACCTGGTGTGTGTTAGAATGGGGGACACGCTCCCACCTGGTGTGGGTTAGAATGGGGGACTCGCTCCCACCTGGTGTGTGTTAGAATGGGGAACTCGCTCCCACCTGGTGTGGGTTAGAATGGGGGACTCGCTCCCACCTGGTGTGGGTTAGAATGGGGGACACGCTCCCACCTGGTGTGGGTTAGAATGGGGGACACGCTCCCACCTGGTGTGTGTTAGAATGGGGAACTCGCTCCCACCTGGTGTGGGTTAGAATGGGGAACTCGCTCCCACCTGGTGTGGGTTAGAATGGGGGTCTCGCACCCACCTGGTGTGTGTTAGAATGGGGGACACGCTCCCACCTGGTGTGTGTTAGAATGGGGAACTCGCTCCCACCTGGTGTGGGTTAGAATGGGGGACTCGCACCCACCTGGTGTGAGTTAGAATGGGGGACACGCTCCCACCTGGTGTGTGTTAGAATGGGGGACACGCTCCCACCTGGTGTGTGTTAGAATGGGGGATTCGCACCCACCTGGTGTGTGTTAGAATGGGGGATTCGCACCCACCTGGTGTGTGTTAGAATGGGGAACTCGCTCCCACCTGGTGTGGGTTAGAATGGGGGACTCGCACCCACCTGGTGTGGGTTAGAATGGGGGACACGCTCCCACCTGGTGTGTGTTAGAATGGGGGACACGCTCCCACCTGGTGTGTGTTAGAATGGGGGATTCGCACCCACCTGGTGTGTGTTAGAATGGGGGACTCGCTCCCACCTGGTGTGTGTTAGAATGGGGGACTCGCACCCACCTGGTGTGTGTTAGAATGGGGGACACGCTCCCACCTGGTGTGGGTTAGAATGGGGGACACGCACCCACCTGGTGTGGGTTGGAATGGGGGACACGCACCCACCTGGTGTGTGTTAGAATGGGGGACTCGCTCCCACCTGGTGTGTGTTAGAATGGGGGACCCGCTCCCACCTGGTGTGGGTTAGAATGGGGGACACACTCCCACCTGGTGTGGGTTAGAATGGGGGACACGCTCCCACCTGGTGTGGGTTAGAATGGGGAACTCAGTCCCACCTGGTGTGTGTTAGAATGGGGGACTCGCTCCCACCTGGTGTGAGTTAGAATGGGGGACTCGCTCCCACCTGGTGTGGGTTAGAATGGGGGACATGCTCCCACCTGGTGTGTGTTAGAATGGGGGACACACTCCCACCTGGTGTGGGTTAGAATGGGGGACACGCTCCCACCTGGTGTGGGTTAGAATGGGAGACACGCTCCCACCTGGTGTGGGTTAGAATGGGAAACACGCTCCCACCTGGTGTGTGTTAGAATGGGGGACACGCTACCATCTGGTGTGTGTTAGAATGGGGGACTCGCTCCCACCTGGTGTGGGTTAGAATGGGGGACTCGCTCGCACTTTGTGTTGGTTAGAATGGGGGACACGCACCCACCTGGTGTGTGTTAGAATGGGAGACACGCTCCCACCTGGTGTGTGTTAGAATGGGGGACCTGCTCCCACCTGGTGTGGGTTAGAATGGGAAACACGCTCCCACCTGGTGTGTGTTAGAATGGGGGACACGCTACCATCTGGTGTGTGTTAGAATGGGGAACTCGCTCCCACCTGGTGTGTGTTAGAATGGGGGACACGCTCCCACCTGGTGTGGGTTAGAATGGGAAACACGCTCCCACCTGCTGTGTGTTAGAATGGGGGACACGCTACCACCTGGTGTGTGTTCGAATGGGGGACACGCTCCCACCTGGAGTGGGTTAGAATGGGGGACTCGCTCCCACCTGGTGTGGGTTAGAATGGGGAACTCGCTCCCACCTGGTGTGGGTTAGAATGGGGGACACGCTCCCACCTGGTGTGTGTTAGAATGGAGGACTCGCTCCCACCTGGTGTGGGTTAGAATGGGGGACACGCTCCCACCTTGTGTGGGTTAGAATGGGGGACACACTCCCACCTGGTGTGTGTTAGAATGGGGGACCCGCTCCCACCTGGTGTGGGTTAGAATGGGGGACACGCTCCCACCTGATGTGGGTTAGAATGGAGCACTCGCTCCCACCTGCTGTGGGTTAGAATGGGGAACTCGCTCCCACCTGGTGTGGGTTAGAATGGGGGACTCGCACCCACCTGGTGTGGGTTAGAATGGAGCACTCGCTCCCACCTGGTGTGTGTTAGAATGGGGATCTCGCTCCCACCTGGTGTGGGTTAGAATGGGGGACACGCTCCCACCTGGTGTGGGTTAGAATGGGGGACACTCTCCCACCTGGTGTGGGTTAGAATGGGGGACACGCTCCCACCTGGTGTGGGTTAGAATGGGGGACTCGCTCGCACCTGGTGTGTGTTAGAATGGGGGACACGCTCCCACCTGGTGTGTGTTAGAATGGGGGACCTGCTCCCACCTGGTGTGGGTTAGAATGGGAAACACGCTCACACCTGGTGTGTGTTAGAATGGGGGACACGCTACCATCTGGTGTGTGTTAGAATGGGGGACTCGCTCCCACCTGGTGTGGGTTAGAATGGGGGACACGCTCCCACCTGGTGTGGGTTAGTATGGGGGACACGCTCCCACCTGGTGTGGGTTAGAATGGGAAACACGCTCCCACCTGGTGTGTGTTAGAATGGGGGACACGCTACCACCGGGTGTGTGTTCGAATGGGGGACACGCTCCCACCTGGAGTGGGTTAGAATGGGGAACTCGCTCCCACCTGGTGTGGGTTAGAATGGGGAACTCGCTCCCACCTGGTGTGGGTTAGAATGGGGAACTCGCTCCCACCTGGTGTGGGTTAGAATGGGGAACTCGCTCCCACCTGGTGTGGGTTAGAATGGGGGACACGCTCCCACCTGGTGTGTGTTAGAATGGAGGACTCGCTCCCACCTGGTGTGGGTTAGAATGGGGGACACGCTCCCACCTTGTGTGGGTTAGAATGGGGGACACGCTCCCACCTGGTGTGTGTTAGAATGGGGGACCCGCTCCCACCTGGTGTGGGTTAGAATGGGGGACACGCTCCCACCTGGTGTGGGTTAGAATGGGGGACACGCTCCCACCTGGTGTGGGTTAGAATGGGGGACTCGCTCCCACCTGGTGTGTGTTAGAATGGGGGACACGCTCCCACCTGGTGTGTGTTAGAATGGGGAACTCGCTCCCACCTGGTGTGGGTTAGAATGGGGAACTCGCTCCCACCTGGTGTGGGTTAGAATGGGGGACTCGCACCCACCTGGTGTGTGTTAGAATGGGGGACACGCTCCCACCTGGTGTGTGTTAGAATGGGGAACTCGCTCCCACCTGGTGTGGGTTAGAATGGGGGACTCGCACCCACCTGGTGTGAGTTAGAATGGGGGACACGCTCCCACCTGGTGTGTGTTAGAATGGGGGATTCGCACCCACCTGGTGTGTGTTAGAATGGGGGATTCGCACCCACCTGGTGTGTGTTAGAATGGGGAACTCGCTCCCACCTGGTGTGGGTTAGAATGGGGGACTTGCACCCACCTGGTGTGGGTTAGAATGGGGGACACGCTCCCACCTGGTGTGTGTTAGAATGGGGGACACGCTCCCACCTGGTGTGTGTTAGAATGGGGGACCTGCTCCCACCTGGTGTGTGTTAGAATGGGGGACCTGCTCCCACCTGGTGTGTGTTAGAATGGGGGACTCGCTCCCACCTGGTGTGTGTTAGAATGGGGGATTCGCACCCACCTGGTGTGTGTTAGAATGGGGGACTCGCTCCCACCTGGTGTGTGTTAGAATGGGGGACTCGCACCCACCTGGTGTGTGTTAGAATGGGGGACACGCTCCCACCTGGTGTGGGTTAGAATGGGGGACACGCACCCACCTGGTGTGGGTTGGAATGGGGGACACGCACCCACCTGGTGTGTGTTAGAATGGGGGACTCGCTCCCACCTGGTGTGTGTTAGAATGGGGGACCCGCTCCCACCTGGTGTGGGTTAGAATGGGGGACACACTCCCACCTGGTGTGGGTTAGAATGGGGGACACGCTCCCACCTGGTGTGGGTTAGAATGGGGAACTCAGTCCCACCTGGTGTGTGTTAGAATGGGGGACTCGCTCCCACCTGGTGTGAGTTAGAATGGGGGACTCGCTCCCACCTGGTGTGGGTTAGAATGGGGGACATGCTCCCACCTGGTGTGGGTTAGAATGGGGGACACGCTCCCACCTGGTGTGGGTTAGAATGGGGGACACGCTCCCACCTGGTGTGAGTTAGAATGGGGGACACGCTCCCACCTGGTGTGGGTTGGAATGGGGGACTCGCTCGCACTTTGTGTTGGTTAGAATGGGGGACACGCACCCACCTGGTGTGGGTTAGAATGGGGAACTCGCTCCCACCTGGTGTGGGTTAGAATGGGGAACTCGCTCCCACCTGGTGTGGGTTAGAATGGGGGACTCGCACCCACCTGGTGTGTGTTAGAATGGGGGACACGCTCCCACCTGGTGTGTGTTAGAATGGGGAACTCGCTCCCACCTGGTGTGGGTTAGAATGGGGGACTCGCACCCACCTGGTGTGAGTTAGAATGGGGGACACGCTCCCACCTGGTGTGTGTTAGAATGGGGGATTCGCACCCACCTGGTGTGTGTTAGAATGGGGGATTCGCACCCACCTGGTGTGTGTTAGAATGGGGGACACGCTCCCACCTGGTGTGTGTTAGAATGGGGAACTCGCTCCCACCTGGTGTGGGTTAGAATGGGGGACTTGCACCCACCTGGTGTGGGTTAGAATGGGGGACACGCTCCCACCTGGTGTGTGTTAGAATGGGGGACACGCTCCCACCTGGTGTGTGTTAGAATGGGGGACCTGCTCCCACCTGGTGTGTGTTAGAATGGGGGACCTGCTCCCACCTGGTGTGTGTTAGAATGGGGGACTCGCTCCCACCTGGTGTGTGTTAGAATGGGGGATTCGCACCCACCTGGTGTGTGTTAGAATGGGGGACTCGCTCCCACCTGGTGTGTGTTAGAATGGGGGACTCGCACCCACCTGGTGTGTGTTAGAATGGGGGACACGCTCCCACCTGGTGTGGGTTAGAATGGGGGACACGCACCCACCTGGTGTGTGTTAGAATGGGGGACACGCACCCACCTGGTGTGTGTTAGAATGGGGGACTCGCTCCCACCTGGTGTGGGTTAGAATGGGGAACACGCTCCCACCTGGTGTGGGTTAGAATGGGGGACTCGCTCCCACCTGGTGTGTGTTAGAATGGGGGACCCGCTCCCACCTGGTGTGGGTTAGAATGGGGGACACACTCCCACCTGGTGTGTGTTAGAATGGGGGACTCGCTCCCACCTGGTGTGGGTTAGAATGGGGAACTCAGTCCCACCTGGTGTGTGTTAGAATGGGGGACTCGCTCCCACCTGGTGTGAGTTAGAATGGGGGACTCGCTCCCACCTGGTGTGGGTTAGAATGGGGGACATGCTCCCACCTGGTGTGGGTTAGAATGGGGGACACGCTCCCACCTGGTGTGGGTTAGAATGGGGGACTCGCTCGCACTTTGTGTTGGTTAGAATGGGGGACACGCACCCACCTGGTGTGTGTTAGAATGGGAGACACGCTCCCACCTGGTGTGTGTTAGAATGGGGGACCTGCTCCCACCTGGTGTGGGTTAGAATGGGAAACACGCTCCCACCTGGTGTGTGTTAGAATGGGGGACACGCTACCATCTGGTGTGTGTTAGAATGGGGGACTCGCTCCCACCTGGTGTGGGTTAGAATGGGGGACACGCTCCCACCTGGTGTGGGTTAGTATGGGGGACACGCTCCCACCTGGTGTGGGTTAGAATGGGAAACACGCTCCCACCTGGTGTGTGTTAGAATGGGGGACACGCTACCACCTGGTGTGTGTTCGAATGGGGGACACGCTCCCACCTGGAGTGGGTTAGAATGGGGGACTCGCTCCCACCTGGTGTGGGTTAGAATGGGGAACTCGCTCCCACCTGGTGTGGGTTAGAATGGGGGACACGCTCCCACCTGGTGTGTGTTAGAATTGAGGACTCGCTCCCACCTGGTGTGGGTTAGAATGGGGGACACGCTCCCACCTTGTGTGGGTTAGAATGGGGGACACGCTCCCACCTGGTGTGTGTTAGAATGGGGGACCCGCTCCCACCTGGTGTGGGTTAGAATGGGGGACACGCTCCCACCTGATGTGGGTTAGAATGGAGCACTCGCTCCCACCTGCTGTGGGTTAGAATGGGGAACTCGCTCCCACCTGGTGTGGGTTAGAATGGGGGACTCGCACCCACCTGGTGTGGGTTAGAATGGAGCACTCGCTCCCACCTGGTGTGTGTTAGAATGGGGATCTCGCTCCCACCTGGTGTGGGTTAGAATGGGGGACACGCTCCCACCTGGTGTGGGTTAGAATGGGGGACACTCTCCCACCTGGTGTGGGTTAGAATGGGGGACACGCTCCCACCTGGTGTGGGTTAGAATGGGGGACTCGCTCGCACTTTGTGTTGGTTAGAATGGGGGACACGCACCCACCTGGTGTGTGTTAGAATGGGAGACACGCTCCCACCTGGTGTGTGTTAGAATGGGGGACCTGCTCCCACCTGGTGTGGGTTAGAATGGGAAACACGCTCACACCTGGTGTGTGTTAGAATGGGGGACACGCTACCATCTGGTGTGTGTTAGAATGGGGGACTCGCTCCCACCTGGTGTGGGTTAGAATGGGGGACACGCTCCCACCTGGTGTGGGTTAGTATGGGGGACACGCTCCCACCTGGTGTGGGTTAGAATGGGAAACACGCTCCCACCTGGTGTGTGTTAGAATGGGGGACACGCTACCACCGGGTGTGTGTTCGAATGGGGGACACGCTCCCACCTGGTGTGGGTTAGAATGGGGAACTCGCTCCCACCTGGTGTGGGTTAGAATGGGGAACTCGCTCCCACCTGGTGTGGGTTAGAATGGGGAACTCGCTCCCACCTGGTGTGGGTTAGAATGGGGAACTCGCTCCCACCTGGTGTGGGTTAGAATGGGGGACACGCTCCCACCTGGTGTGTGTTAGAATGGAGGACTCGCTCCCACCTGGTGTGGGTTAGAATGGGGGACACGCTCCCACCTTGTGTGGGTTAGAATGGGGGACACGCTCCCACCTGGTGTGTGTTAGAATGGGGGACCCGCTCCCACCTGGTGTGGGTTAGAATGGGGGACACGCTCCCACCTGGTGTGTGTTAGAATGGGGGACACGCTCCCACCTGGTGTGGGTTAGAATGGGGGACTCGCTCCCACCTGGTGTGTGTTAGAATGGGGGTCTCGCTCCCACCTGGTGTGGGTTAGAATGGGGGACTCGCTCCCACCTGGTGTGGGTTAGAATGGGGAACACGCTCCCACCTGATGTGGGTTAGAATGGGGGACACGCTCCCACCTGGTGTGTGTTAGAATGGGGGACACACTCCCACCTGGTGTGGGTTAGAATGGGGGACTGGCTCCCACCTGGTGTGGGTTAGAATTGGGGACTCGATCCCACCTGGTGTGGGTTAGAATGGGGGACTCGCTCCCACCTGGTGTGTGTTAGAATGGGGGACTCGCTCCCACCTGGTGTGTGTTAGAATGGGGGACACGCTCCCACCTGGTGTGTGTTAGAATGGGGGACACGCTCCCACCTGGTGTGGGTTAGAATGGGGGACACGCTCCCACCTGGTGTGGGTTAGAATGGGGGACACGCTCCCACCTGGTGTGGGTTAGAATTGGGGACTCGCTACCACCTGGTGTGGGTTAGAATGGGGGACTCGCTCCCACCTGGTGTTGGTTAGAATGGGGGACACGCTCCCACCTGGTGTGGGTTAGAATGGGGGACTCGCTCCCACCTGGTGTGGGTTAGAATGGGGGACACACTCCCACCTGGTGTGGGTTAGAATGGGGGACTCGCTCCCACCTGGTGTGGGTTAGAATGGGGGACACGCTCCCAGCTGGTGTGGGTTAGAATGGGGGACTCGCTCGCACCTGGTGTGGGTTAGAATGGGGGACACGCTCCCACCTGGAGTGGGTTAGAATGGGGGACACGCTCCCACCTGGTGTGTGTTAGAATGGGGGACACGCTCCCACCTGGTGTGGGTTAGAATGGGGGACACGCTCCCACCTGGTGTGTGTTAGAATGGGGGACACGCTCCCACCTGGTGTGGGTTAGAATGGGGGACTCGCTCCCACCTGGTGTGTGTTAGAATGGGGGACACGCTCCCACCTGGTGTGTGTTAGAATGGGGGACACGCTCCCACCTGGTGTGGGTTAGAATGGGGGACACGCTCCCACCTGGTGTGGGTTAGAATGGGGGACATGCTCCCACCTGGTGTGTGTTAGAATGGGGGACACGCTCCTACCTGGTGTGGGTTAGAATGGGGGACATGCTCCCACCTGGTGTGTGTTAGAATGGGGGACACGCTCCCACCTGGTGTGGGTTAGAATGGGGGACACGCTCCCACCTGGTGTGGGTTAGAATGGGGGACTCGCTCCCACCTGGTGTGGGTTAGAATGGGGGACACGCTCCCACCTGGTGTGTGTTAGAATGGGGGACACGCTCCCACCTGGTGTGGGTTAGAATGGGGGACTCGCTCCCACCTGGTGTGGGTTAGAATGGGGGACACGCTCCCACCTGGTGTGGGTTAGAATGGGGGACACGCTCCCACCTGGTGTGGGTTAGAATGGGGGACTCGCTCCCACCTGGTGTGGGTTAGAATGGGGGACATGCTCCCACCTGGTGTGGGTTAGAATGGGGGACTCGCTCCCACTTGGTGTGTGTTAGAATGGGGGACACACTCCCACCTGGTGTGGGTTAGAATGGGGGACTCGCTCCCACCTGGTGTGGGTTAGAATGGGGGACACGCTCCCACCTGGTGTGGGTTAGAATGGGGGACTCGCTCCCACCTGGTGTGTGTTAGAATGGGGGACACGCTCCCACCTGGTGTGTGTTAGAATGGGGGACTCGCTCCCACCTGGTGTGGGTTAGAATGGGGGACTCGCTCCCACCTGGTGTGGGTTAGAATGGGGGACACGCTCCCACCTGGTGTGGGTTAGAATGGGGGACTCGCTCCCACCTGGTGTGTGTTAGAATGGGGGACACGCTCCCACCTGGTGTGTGTTAGAATGGGGGACTCGCTCCCACCTGGTGTGGGTTAGAATGGGGGACTCGCTCCCACCTGGTGTGTGTTAGAATGGGGGACTCGCTCCCACCTGGTGTGGGTTAGAATGAAGAACTCGCTCCCACCTGGTGTGGGTTAGAATGGGGAACTCGCTCCCACCTGGTGTGGGTTAGAATGGGGGACTCGCTCCCACCTGGTGTGGGTTAGAATGGGGAACTCGCTCCCACCTGGTGTGGGTTAGAATGAAGAACTCGCTCCCACCTGGTGTGGGTTAGAATGGGGAACTCGCTCCCACCTGGTGTGGGTTAGAATGAAGAACTCGCTCCCACCTGGTGTGGGTTAGAATGGGGAACACGCTCCCACCTGGTGTGGGGTTGAATGGGGGACACGCTCCCACCTTGTGTGGGTTAGAATGGGGGACTCGCTCCCACCTGGTGTGGGTTAGAATGGGGGACTCGCTCCCACCTGGTGTGGGTTAGAATGGGGGACTCGCTCCCACCTGGTGTGGGTTAGAATGGGGGACACGCTCCCACCTGGTGTGTGTTAGAATGGGGGACACACTCCCACCTGGTGTGGGTTAGAATGGGGGACACGCTCCCACCTGGTGTGGGTTAGAATGGGGGACTCGCTCGCACTTTGTGTTGGTTAGAATGGGGGACACGCACCCACCTGGTGTGTGTTAGAATGGGAGACACGCTCCCACCTGGTGTGTGTTAGAATGGGGGACCTGCTCCCACCTGGTGTGGGTTAGAATGGGAAACACGCTCCCACCTGGTGTGTGTTAGAATGGGGGACACACTACCACCTGGTGTGTGTTAGAATGGGGGACTCGCTCCCACCTGGTGTGGGTTAGAATGGGGGACACGCTCCCACCTGGTGTGGGTTAGTATGGGGGACACGCTCCCACCTGGTGTGGGTTAGAATGGGAAACACGCTCCCACCTGGTGTGTGTTAGAATGGGGGACACGCTACCACCTGGTGTGTGTTCGAATGGGGGACACGCTCCCACCTGGTGTGGGTTAGAATGGGGGACTCGCTCCCACCTGGTGTGGGTTAGAATGGGGGACACGCTCCCAGCTGGTGTGGGTTAGAATGGGGGACTCGCTCGCACCTGGTGTGGGTTAGAATGGGGGACACGCTCCCACCTGGTGTGTGTTAGAATGGGGGACACGCTCCCACCTGGTGTGTGTTAGAATGGGGGACACGCTCCCACCTGGTGTGGGTTAGAATGGGGGACACGCTCCCACCTGGTGTGGGTTAGAATGGGGGACATGCTCCCACCTGGTGTGTGTTAGAATGGGGGACACGCTCCTACCTGGTGTGGGTTAGAATGGGGGACATGCTCCCACCTGGTGTGTGTTAGAATGGGGGACACGCTCCCACCTGGTGTGGGTTAGAATGGGGGACACGCTCCCACCTGGTGTGTGTTAGAATGGGGGACACGCTCCCACCTGGTGTGGGTTAGAATGGGGGACTCGCTCCCACCTGGTGTGGGTTAGAATGGGGGACACGCTCCCACCTGGTGTGTGTTAGAATGGGGGACACGCTCCCACCTGGTGTGGGTTAGAATGGGGGACTCGCTCCCACCTGGTGTGGGTTAGAATGGGGGACACGCTCCCACCTGGTGTGGGTTAGAATGGGGGACACGCTCCCACCTGGTGTGGGTTAGAATGGGGGACTCGCTCCCACCTGGTGTGGGTTAGAATGGGGGACATGCTCCCACCTGGTGTGGGTTAGAATGGGGGACTCGCTCCCACTTGGTGTGTGTTAGAATGGGGGACACACTCCCACCTGGTGTGGGTTAGAATGGGGAACACGCTCCGACCTGGTGTGGGTTAGAATGGGGGACTCGCTCCCACCTGGTGTGGGTTAGAATGGGGGACACGCTCCGACCTGGTGTGTGTTAGAATGGGGAACACGCTCCGACCTGGTGTGTGTTAGAATGGGGGACTCGCTCCCACCTGGTGTGGGTTAGAATGGGGGACACGCTCCCACCTGGTGTGGGTTAGAATGGGGGACTCGCTCCCACCTGGTGTGTGTTAGAATGGGGGACTCGCTCCCACCTGGTGTGTGTTAGAATGGGGGACTCGCTCCCACCTGGTGTGGGTTAGAATGGGGGACTCGCTCCCACCTGGTGTGTGTTAGAATGGGGGACTCGCTCCCACCTGGTGTGGGTTAGAATGAAGAACTCGCTCCCACCTGGTGTGGGTTAGAATGGGGAACTCGCTCCCACCTGGTGTGGGTTAGAATGGGGAACACGCTCCCACCTGGTGTGGGGTTGAATGGGGGACACGCTCCCACCTTGTGTGGGTTAGAATGGGGGACTCGCTCCCACCTGGTGTGGGTTAGAATGGGGGACTCGCTCCCACCTGGTGTGGGTTAGAATGGGGGACTCGCTCCCACCTGGTGTGGGTTAGAATGGGGGACACGCTCCCACCTGGTGTGTGTTAGAATGGGGGACACACTCCCACCTGGTGTGGGTTAGAATGGGGGACACGCTCCCACCTGGTGTGGGTTAGAATGGGGGACTCGCTCGCACTTTGTGTTGGTTAGAATGGGGGACACGCACCCACCTGGTGTGTGTTAGAATGGGAGACACGCTCCCACCTGGTGTGTGTTAGAATGGGGGACACGCTCCCACCTGGTGTGGGTTAGAATGGGGGACTCGCTCCCACCTGGTGTGGGTTAGAATGGGGAACTCGCTACCACCTGGTGTGGGTTAGAATGGGGGACACGCTCCCACCTGGTGTGTGTTAGAATGGAGGACTCGCTCCCACCTGGTGTGGGTTAGAATGGGGGACACGCTCCCACCTTGTGTGTGTTAGAATGGGGGACTCGCTCCCACCTGGTGTGTGTAAGAATGGGGGACACACTCCCACTTGGTGTGTGTTAGAATGGGGGACACGCTCCCACCTGGTGTGTGTTAGAATGGGGGACACGCTCCCACCTGGTGTGGGTTAGAATGGGGGACACACTCCCACCTGGTGTGTGTTAGAATGGGGGACACGCTCCCACCTGGTGTGTGTTAGAATGGGGGACACGCTCCCACCTGGTGTGGGTTAGAATTGGGGACTCGCTCCCACCTGGTGTGGGTTAGAATTGGGGACTCGCTCCCACCTGGTGTGGGTTAGAATGGGGAACACGCTCCCACCTTGTGTGGGTTAGAATGGGTGACACGCTCCCACCTGGTGTGGGTTAGAATGGGGGACTCGCTCCCACCTGGTGTGGGTTAGAATGGGGAACTCGCTCCCACCTGGTGTGGGTTAGAATGGGGGACACGCTCCCACCTGGTGTGTGTTAGAATGGGGGACACACTCCCACCTGGTGTGTGTTAGAATGGGGGACTCGCTCCCACCTGGTGTGGGTTAGAATGGGGAACTCGCTCCCACCTGGTGTGGGTTAGAATGGGGGACACGCTCCCACCTGGTGTGTGTTAGAATGGGGGACACACTCCCACCTGGTGTGTGTTAGAATGGGGGACACGCTCCCACCTGGTGTGGGTTAGAATGGGGGACACACTCCCACCTGGTGTGTGTTAGAATGGGGGACACGCTCCCACCTGGTGTGTGTTAGAATGGGGGACTCGCTCCCACCTGGTGTGGGTTAGAATGGGGGACACGCTCCCACCTGGTGTGGGTTAGAATGGGGGACACGCTCCCACCTGGTGTGGGTTAGAATTGGGGACTCGCTCCCACCTGGTGTGGGTTAGAATGGGGGACCCGCTCCCACCTGGTGTGGGTTAGAATGGGGGACACGCTCCTGCCTGGTGTGGGTTAGAATGGCGGACACGCTCCCACCTGGTGTGTGTTAGAATGGGGGACACGCTCCCACCTGGTGTGGGTTAGAATGGGGTCCCGCTCCTGCCTGGTGTGGGTTAGAATGGGGGACACGCTCCCACCTGGTGTGTGTTAGAATGGGGCACTCGCTCCCACTTGGTGTGGGTTAGAATGGGGGACACGCTCCCACCTGGTGTGTGTTAGAATGGGGGACTCGCTCCCACCTGGTGTGTGTTAGAATGGGGGACACGCTCCGACCTGGTGTGTGTTAGAATGGGGGACACACTCCCACCTGGTGTGGGTTAGAATGGGGGACTCGCTCCCACTTTGTGTTGGTTGGAATGGGGGACACGCATCCACCTGGTGTGTGTTAGAATGGGAGACACGCTCCCACTTTGTGTTGGTTAGAATGGGAGACACGCTCCCACCTGGTGTGGGTTAGAATGGGGAACACGCTCCGACCTGGTGTGTGTTAGAATGGGGGACTCGCTCCCACCTGGTGTGGGTTAGAATGGGGGACTCGCTCCCACCTGGTGTGGGTTAGAATGGGGCACACGCTCCCACCTGGTGTCTGATAGAATGGGGCACACGCTCCCACCTGGTGTGTGTTAGAATGGGGGACTCGCTCCCACCTGGTGTGTGTTAGAATGGGGAACTCGCTCCCACCTGGTGTGGGTTAGAATGGGGGACTCGCTCCCACTTTGTGTTGGTTGGAATGGGGGACACGCATCCACCTGGTGTGTGTTAGAATGGGAGACACGCACCCACCTGGTGTGGGTTAGAATGGGAGACACGCTCCCACCTGGTGTGGGTTAGAATGGGGGACTCGCTCCCACTTTGTGTTGGTTAGAATGGGGGACACGCACCCACCTGGTGTGGGTTAGAATGGGGGACACGCACCCACCTGGTGTGGGTTAGAATGGGAGACACGCTCCCACCTGGTGTGGGTTAGAATGGGGGACACGCACCCACCTGGTGTGGGTTAGAATGGGGGAAACGCTCCCACCTGGTTTGTGTTAGAATGGGGGACACGCTCCCACCTGGTGTGGGTTAGAATGGGGGACACGCTCCCACCTGGTGTGGGTTAGAATGTGGGACACGCTCCCACCTGGTGTGGGTTAGAATGGGGGACTCGCTCCCACCTGGTGTGTGTTAGAATGGGGGACTCGCTCCCACCTGGTGTGTGTTAGAATGGGGAACTCGCTCCCACCTGGTGTGGGTTAGAATGGGGTCTCGCTCCCACCTGGTGTGGGTTAGAATGGGGGACTTGCTCCCACCTGGTGTGGGTTAGAATGGGGGACCTGCTCCCACCTGGTGTGGGTTAGAATGGGGGACACGCTCCCACCTGGTGTGGGTTAGAATGGGGGACACGCTCCCACCTGGTGTGGGTTAGAATGGGAAACACGCTCCCACCTGGTGTGTGTTAGAATGGGGGACTCGCTCCCACCTGGTTTGGGTTAGAATGGGGGACTCGCTCCCACCTGGTTTGGGTTAGAATGGGGGACTCGCTCCCACCTGGTGTGGGTTAGAATGGGGAACTCGCTCCCAGCTGGTGTGGGTTAGAATGGGTGACACACTCCCACCTGGTGTGGGTTAGAATGGGGGACACGCTCCCACCTGGTGTGGGTTAGAATGGGGGACACGCTCCCACCTGGTGTGGGTTAGAATGGGGGAGACACTCCCACCTGGTGTGGGTTAGAATGGGGGACTCGCTCCCACCTGGTGTGGGTTAGAATGGGGGACACGCTCCCACCTGGTGTGGGTTAGAATGGGGAACCCGCTCCCACCTGGTGTGGGTTAGAATGGGGGACACGCTCCCACCTGGTGTGTGTTAGAATGGAGGACACACTCCCACCTGGTGTGGGTTAGAATGGGGAACTCGCTCCCACCTGGTGTGTGTTAGAATGGGGGACTCGCTCCCACCTGGTGTGGGTTAGAATGGGGAACTCGCTCCCACCTGGTGTGGGTTAGAATGGGGAACTCGCTCCCACCTGGTGTGGGTTAGAATGGGGAACACGCTCCCACCTGGTGTGGGGTTGAATGGGGGACACGCTCCCACCTTGTGTGGGTTAGAATGGGGGACTCGCTCCCACCTGGTGTGGGTTAGAATGGGGGACACGCTCCCACCTGGTGTGGGTTAGAATGAGGGACACGCTCCCACCTGGTGTGGGTTAGAATGGGGGACTCGCTCACACCTTGTGTGGGTTAGAATGGGGGACACGCTCCCACCTGGTGTGGGTTAGAATGGGGGACACGCACCCACTTTGTGTTGGTTAGAATGGGGAACTTGCTCCCACCTGGTGTGGGTTAGAATGGGGGACACGCTCCCACTTTGTCTTGGTTAGAATGGGGGACACGCTCCCACTTTGTGTTGGTTCGAATGGGGGACACGCTCCCACTTTGTGTTGGTTAGAATGGGGGACACGCTCCCACTTTGTGTTGGTTAGAACGGGGGACACGCTCCCACCTGGTGTGGGTTAGAATGGGGGACTCACTCCCACCTGGTGTGGGTTAGAATGGGGGACACGCTCCCACCTGCTGTGGGTTAGAATGGGTGACTCGCTCCCACCTGGTGTGGGTTAGAATGGGGGACACGCTCCCACCTGGTCTGGGTTAGAATGGGGGACTCGCTCCCACCTGGTGTGGGTTAGAATGGGGGACACGCTCCCACCTGGTGTGCGTTAGAATGGGGGACTCGCTCCGACCTGGTGTGGATTAGAATGGGGGACGCGCCCCCACCTGGTGTGGGTTAGAATGGGGGACTCGCTCCCAGCTGGTGTGGATTAGAATGGGGGACTCGCTCCCACCTGGTGTGTGTTAGAATGGGGGACTCGCTCCCACCTGGTGTGGATTAGAATGGGGGACACGCTCCCACCTGGTGTGTGTTAGAATGGAGGACACACTCCCACCTGGTGTGGGTTAGAATGGGCTCCTGCTCCCACCTGGTGTGGATTAGAATGGGGGACACGCTCCCACCTGGTGTGTGTTAGAATGGAGGACACACTCCCACCTGGTGTGGGTTAGAATGGGCTCCTGCTCCCACCTGGTGTGGATTAGAATGGGGGACTCGCTCCCACCTGGTGTGGGTTAGAATGGGGGACACGCTCCCACCTGGTGTGGGTTAGAATGGAGCACTCGCTCCCACCTGGTGTGGATTAGAATGGGGGACACGCTCCCACCTGGTGTGTGTTAGAATGGGCTCCCGCTCCCACCTGGTGTGGATTAGAATGGGGGACACGCTCCCACCTGGTGTGTGTTAGAATGGGGGACACACTCCCACCTGGTGTGTGTTAGAATGGGGGACACACTCCCACCTGGTGTGGGTTAGAATGGGGGACACACTCCCACCTGGTGTGTGTTAGAATGGGGGACACACTCCCACCTGGTGTGGGTTAGAATGGGGGACACACTCCCACCTGGTGTGCGTTAGAATGGGGGACTCGCTCCGACCTGGTGTGGATTAGAATGGGGGACGCGCCCCCACCTGGTGTGGGTTAGAATGGGGGACTCGCTCCCAGCTGGTGTGGATTAGAATGGGGGACTCGCTCCCACCTGGTGTGTGTTAGAATGGGGGACTCGCTCCCACCTGGTGTGGATTAGAATGGGGGACACGCTCCCACCTGGTGTGTGTTAGAATGGAGGACACACTCCCACCTGGTGTGGGTTAGAATGGGCTCCTGCTCCCACCTGGTGTGGATTAGAATGGGGGACACGCTCCCACCTGGTGTGTGTTAGAATGGAGGACACACTCCCACCTGGTGTGGGTTAGAATGGGCTCCTGCTCCCACCTGGTGTGGATTAGAATGGGGGACTCGCTCCCACCTGGTGTGGGTTAGAATGGGGGACACGCTCCCACCTGGTGTGGGTTAGAATGGAGCACTCGCTCCCACCTGGTGTGGATTAGAATGGGGGACACGCTCCCACCTGGTGTGTGTTAGAATGGGCTCCCGCTCCCACCTGGTGTGGATTAGAATGGGGGACACGCTCCCACCTGGTGTGTGTTAGAATGGGGGACACACTCCCACCTGGTGTGTGTTAGAATGGGGGACACACTCCCACCTGGTGTGGGTTAGAATGGGGGACACACTCCCACCTGGTGTGTGTTAGAATGGGGGACACACTCCCAGCTGGTGTGGATTAGAATGGGGGACTCGCTCCCAACTGGTGTGGGTTAGAATGGGGGACACACTCCCACCTGGTGTGTGTTAGAATGGGCTCCCGCTCCCACCTGGTGTGGGTTAGAATGGGGGACACGCTCCCACCTGGTGTGTGTTAGAATGGGGGACACACTCCCAGCTGGTGTGGATTAGAATGGGGGACTCGCTCCCAACTGGTGTGGGTTAGAATGGGGGACACACTCCCACCTGGTGTGTGTTAGAATGGGCTCCTGCTCCCACCTGGTGTGGATTAGAATGGGGGACACGCTCCCACCTGGTGTGTGTTAGAATGGGCTCCCGCTCCCACCTGGTGTGGGTTAGAATGGGGGACTCGCTCCCACCTGGTGTGGGTTAGAATGGGGGACTCGCTCCCACCTGGTGTGTGTTAGAATGGGCTCCCACTCCCACCTGGTGTGGATTAGAATGGGGGACACGCTCCCACCTGGTGTGTGTTAGAATGGGGGTCACGCTCCCACCTGGTGTGGGTTAGAATGGGGGACTCGCTCCCACCTGGTGTGGGTTAGAATGGGGGACACGCTCCCACCTGGTGTGTGTTAGAATGGGGGACACGCTCCCAGCTGGTGTGGGTTAGAATGGGGGACTCGCTCCCACCTGGTGTGTGTTAGAATGGGGGACTCGCTCCCACCTGGTGTGTGTTAGAATGGGGGACACGCTCCCAGCTGGTGTGGGTTAGAATGGGGGACTCGCCCCCACCTGGTGTGGGTTAGAATGGGGAACGCGCTCCCACCTGGTGTGGGTTAGAATGGGGTCCCGCTCCCACCTGGTGTGTTTTAGAATGGGGAACTCGCTCCCACCTGGTGTGGGTTAGAATGGGGTCTGCTCCCACCTGGTGTGTGTTAGAATGGGGAACTCGCTCCAACCTGGTGTTGGTTAGAATGGGGGACTCGCTCCCACCTGGTGTGTGTAAGAATGGGGGACACGCTCCCACCTGGTGTGTGTTAGAATGGGGGACTCGCTCCCACCTGGTGTGGGTTTGAATGGGGGACACGCTCCCACCTGGTGTGTGTTAGAATGGGGGACACGCTCCCACCTGGTGTTGGTTAGAATGGGGGACTCGCGCCCACCTGGTGTGTGTTAGAATGGGGGACACGCTCCCACCTGGTGTGGGTTAGAATGGGGCACTCGCTCCCACCTGGTGTGTGTTAGAATGGGGGACACGGTCCTACCTGGTGTGGGTTAGAATGGGGGACACGCTCCCATCTGGTGTGGGTGAGAATGGGGAAACGGTCCCACCTGGTGTGGGTTAGAATGGGGGACACTCCCACCAGGTGTTGGTAAGACTGGGGAACTCGCTCCCACCTGGTGTGTGTTAGAATGGGGGAAACGCTCCCTCCTGGTGTGGGTTAGAATGGGGGACCCGCTCCCACCTGGTGTGGGTTAGAATGGGGGACTCGCTCCCAACTGGTGTGGGTTAGAATGCGGGACAAACTCCCACCTGGTGTGTGTTAGAATGGGGGACACGCTCCCACTTTGTGTGTGTTAAAATGGGGGACACGCTCCCACCTGGTGTGGGTTAGAATGGGGGACACGCTCCCACTTTGTGTTGGTTAGAATGGGGGACACACTCCCACTTTGTGTTGGGTAGAATGGGGGACACACTCCCTCCTGGTGTGGGTTAGAATGGGGGACACGCTCCCACCTGCTGTTGGTTAGAATGGAGGACACGCTCCCACCTGGTGTGTGTTAGAATGGGGGACTCGCTCCCACCTGGTGTGGGTTAGAATGGGGGAAACGCTCCCACTTTGTGTGTGCTGGAATGGGGGACACGCTCCCACCTTGTGTGGGTTAGAATGGGGGACACGCTCCCACCTTGTGTGGGTTAGAATGGGGGAAACGCTCCCACTTTGTGTGTGCTGGAATGGGGGACACGCTCCCACCTGGTGTGGGTTAGAATGGAGGACACGCTCCCACCTGGTGTGGGTTAGAATGGGGGACTCGCTCCCACCTGGTCTGGGTTAGAATGGGGAACTCGCTCCCACCTGGTGTGTGTTAGAATGGGGGACTCGCTCCCACCTGGTGTGTGTTAGAATGGGGAACTCGCTCCCACCTGGTGTGTGTTAGAATGGGGGACTCGCTCCCACGTGGTGTGGGTTAGAATGGGGGACACGCTCCCACCTGGTGTGGGTTAGAATGGGGGACACGCTCCCACCTGGTGTGTGTTAGAATGGGGGACACGCACCCACCTGGTGTGGGTTAGAATGGGGGACACGCTCCCACCTGGTGTGTGTTAGAATGGGGGACACGCTCCCACCTGGTGTGTGTTAGAATGGGGGACTCGCTCCCACCTGGTGTGGGTTAGAATTGGGGACTCGCTCCCACCTGGTGTGGGTTAGAATGGGGGACACACTCCCACCTGGTGTGGGTTAGAATGGGGGACTCGCTCCCACCTGGTGTGGGTTAGAATGGAGCACTCGCTCCCACCTGCTGTGGGTTAGAATGGGTGACACGCTCCCACCTGGTGTGTGTTAGAATGGGGGACACGCTCCCACCTGGTGTGTGTTAGAATGGGGGACTCGCTCCCACCTGGTGTGGGTTAGAATGGGGGACACGCTCCCACCTGGTGTGGGTTAGAATTGGGGACTCGCTCCCACCTGGTGTGGGTTAGAATGGGGGACACGCTCCCACCTGGTGTGGGTTAGAATGGGGTCCCGCTCCTGCCTGGTGTGGGTTAGAATGGGGGACACGCTCCTGCATGGTGTGGGTTAGAATGGGGGACACGCTCCCACCTGGTGTGTGTTAGAATGGGGGACACGCTCCCACCTGGTGTGGGTTAGAATGGGGTCCCGCTCCTGCCTGGTGTGGGTTAGAATGGGGGACACGCTCCCACCTGGTGTGTGTTAGAATGGGGCACTCGCTCCCACTTGGTGTGTGCTAGAATGGGGGACACACTCCCACCTGGTGTGGGTTAGAATGGGGGACACGCTCCCACCTGGTGTGTGTTAGAATGGGGGACTCGCTCCCACCTGGTGTGTGTTAGAATGGGGGACACGCTCCGACCTGGTGTGTGTTAGAATGGGGAACACGCTCCGACCTGGTGTGTGTTAGAATGGGGGACTCGCTCCCACCTGGTGTGGGTTAGAATGGGGGACTCGCTCCCACCTGGTGTGGGTTAGAATGGGGCACACGCTCCCACCTGGTGTCTGATAGAATGGGGCACACGCTCCCACCTGGTGTGTGTTAGAATGGGGGACTCGCTCCCACCTGGTGTGTGTTAGAATGGGGAACTCGCTCCCACCTGGTGTGGGTTAGAATGGGGGACTCGCTCCCACTTTGTGTTGGTTGGAATGGGGGACACGCACCCACCTGGTGTGTGTTAGAATGGGAGACACGCTCCCACTTTGTGTTGGTTAGAATGGGAGACACGCTCCCACCTGGTGTGGGTTAGAATGGGGGACTCGCTCCCACTTTGTGTTGGTTAGAATGGGGGACACGCACCCACCTGGTGTGGGTTAGAATGGGGGACACGCACCCACCTGGTGTGGGTTAGAATGGGAGACACGCTCCCACCTGGTGTGGGTTAGAATGGGGGAAACGCTCCCACCTGGTTTGTGTTAGAATGGGGGACACGCTCCCACCTGGTGTGGGTTAGAATGGGGGACTTGCTCCCACCTGGTGTGGGTTAGAATGGGGGACCTGCTCCCACCTGGTGTGGGTTAGAATGGGGGACACGCTCCCACCTGGTGTGGGTTAGAATGGGGGACACGCTCCCACCTGGTGTGGGTTAGAATGGGAAACACGCTCCCACCTGGTGTGTGTTAGAATGGGGGACTCGCTCCCACCTGGTTTGGGTTAGAATGGGGGACTCGCTCCCACCTGGTGTGGGTTAGAATGGGTGACACACTCCCACCTGGTGTGGGTTAGAATGGGGAACTCGCTCCCACCTGGTGTGGGTTAGAATGGGGGACACGCTCCCACCTGGTGTGGGTTAGAATGGGGAACTCGCTCCCAGCTGGTGTGGGTTAGAATGGGTGACACACTCCCACCTGGTGTGGGTTAGAATGGGGAACTCGCTCCCAGCTGGTGTGGGTTAGAATGGGTGACACACTCCCACCTGGTGTGGGTTAGAATGGGGGACACGCTCCCACCTGGTGTGGGTTAGAATGGGGGACACGCTCCCACCTGGTGTGGGTTAGAATGGGGGACACACTCCCACCTGGTGTGGGTTAGAATGGGGAACTCGCTCCCAGCTGGTGTGGGTTAGAATGGGGGACACGCTCCCACCTGGTGTGGGTTAGAATGGGGGACACGCTCCCACCTGGTGTGGGTTAGAATGGGGAACCCGCTCCCACCTGGTGTGGGTTAGAATGGGGGACACGCTCCCACCTGGTGTGGGTTAGAATGGGGGACTTGCTCCCACCTGGTGTGGGTTAGAATGGGGGACACGCTCCCACCTGGTGTGGGTTAGAATGGGGGACACGCTCCCACCTGGTGTGGGTTAGAATGGGGGACTCGCTCCCACCTGGTGTGTGTTAGAATGGGGGACTCGCTCCCACCTGGTGTGGGTTAGAATGGGGAACTCGCTCCCACCTGGTGTGGGTTAGAATGGGGGACACGCTCCCACCTGGTGTGGGTTAGAATGGGGGACTCGCTCACACCTTGTGTGGGTTAGAATGGGGGACACGCACCCACTTTGTGTTGGTTAGAATGGAGGACTCGCTCCCACCTGGTGTGGGTTAGAATGGGGGACTCGCTCCCACCTGGTGTGGGTTAGAATGGGGGACACGCTCCCACCTGGTGTGGGTTAGAATGGGGAACTTGCTCCCACCTGGTGTGGGTTAGAATGGGGGACACGCACCCACTTTGTCTTGGTTAGAATGGGGGACACGCTCCCACTTTGTGTTGGTTAGAATGGGGGACACGCTCCCACTTTGTGTTGGTTAGAATGGGGGACACGCTCCCACTTTGTGTTGGTTAGAACGGGGGACACGCTCCCACCTGGTGTGGGTTAGAATGGGGGACTCACTCCCACCTGGTGTGGGTTAGAATGGGGGACACGCTCCCACCTGCTGTGGGTTAGAATGGGTGACTCGCTCCCACCTGGTGTGGGTTAGAATGGGGGACACGCTCCCACCTGGTCTGGGTTAGAATGGGGGACTGGCTCCCACCTGGTGTGGGTTAGAATGGGGGACACGCTCCCACCTGGTGTGCGTTAGAATGGGGGACTCGCTCCGACCTGGTGTGGATTAGAATGGGGGACGCGCCCCCACCTGGTGTGGGTTAGAATGGGGGACTCGCTCCCAGCTGGTGTGGATTAGAATGGGGGACTCGCTCCCACCTGGTGTGTGTTAGAATGGGGGACACGCTCCCACCTGGTGTGGGTTAGAATGGGGGACACGCTCCCACCTGGTGTGGGTTAGAATGGACTCCTGCTCCCACCTGGTGTGGATTAGAATGGGGGACACGCTCCCACCTGGTGTGTGTTAGAATGGGCTCCCGCTCCCACCTGGTGTGGATTAGAATGGGGGACACGCTCCCACCTGGTGTGGGTTAGAATGGGGGACACACTCCCAGCTGGTGTGGATTAGAATGGGGGACTCGCTCCCACCTGGTGTGGGTTAGAATGGGGGACACACTCCCACCTGGTGTGTGTTAGAATGGGCTCCTGCTCCCACCTGGTGTGGATTAGAATGGGGGACACGCTCCCACCTGGTGTGTGTTAGAATGGGCTCCCGCTCCCACCTGGTGTGGGTTAGAATGGGGGACTCGCTCCCACCTGGTGTGGGTTAGAATGGGGGACTCGCTCCCACCTGGTGTGTGTTAGAATGGGCTCCCGCTCCCACCTGGTGTGGATTAGAATGGGGGACACGCTCCCACCTGGTGTGTGTTAGAATGGGGGACACGCTCCCACCTGGTGTGTGTTAGAATCGGGGACTCGCTCCCACCTGGTGTGTGTTAGAATGGGGGACACGCTCCCAGCTGGTGTGGGTTAGAATGGGGGACTCGCCCCCACCTGGTGTGGGTTAGAATGGGGAACGCGCTCCCACCTGGTGTGGGTTAGAATGGGGTCCCGCTCCCACCTGGTGTGTTTTAGAATGGGGAACTCGCTCCCACCTGGTGTGGGTTAGAATGGGGGACTCGCTCCCACCTGGTGTGTGTTAGAATGGGGAACTCGCTCCAACCTGGTGTGTGTTAGAATGGGGAACTCGCTCCAACCTGGTGTGGGTTCGAATGGGGGAATTTCTCCCACCTGGTGTGTGTTAGAATGGGGAACTCGCCCCCACCTGGTGTTGGTTAGAATGGGGGACTCGCTCCCACCTGGTGTGTGTAAGAATGGGGGACACGCTCCCACCTGGTGTGTGTTAGAATGGGGGACTCGCTCCCACCTGGTGTGGGTTTGAATGGGGGACACGCTCCCACCTGGTGTGGGTTAGAATGGGGCACTCGCTCCCACCTGGTGTGTGTTAGAATGGGGGACACGGTCCTACCTGGTGTGGGTTAGAATGGGGGACACGCTCCCATCTGGTGTGGGTGAGAATGGGGAAACGGTCCCACCTGGTGTGGGTTAGAATGGGGGACACTCCCACCAGGTGTTGGTAAGACTGGGGAACTCGCTCCCACCTGGTGTGTGTTAGAATGGGGGAAACGCTCCCTCCTGGTGTGGGTTAGAATGGGGGACCCGCTCCCACCTGGTGTGGGTTAGAATGGGGGACTCGCTCCCAACTGGTGTGGGTTAGAATGCGGGACAAACTCCCACCTGGTGTGTGTTAGAATGGGGGACACGCTCCCACTTTGTGTGTGTTAAAATGGGGGACACGCTCCCACCTGGTGTGGGTTAGAATGGGGGACACGCTCCCACTTTGTGTTGGTTAGAATGGGGGACACACTCCCACTTTGTGTTGGGCAGAATGGGGGACACACTCCCTCCTGGTGTGGGTTAGAATGGGGGACACGCTCCCACCTGCTGTTGGTTAGAATGGAGGACACGCTCCCACCTGGTGTGTGTTAGAATGGGGGACTCGCTCCCACCTGGTGTGGGTTAGAATGGGGGAAACGCTCCCACTTTGTGTGTGCTGGAATGGGGGACACGCTCCCACCTTGTGTGGGTTAGAATGGGGGACACGCTCCCACCTTGTGTGGGTTAGAATGGGGGAAACGCTCCCACTTTGTGTGTGCTGGAACGGGGGACACGCTCCCACCTGGTGTGGGTTAGAATGGGGGACACGCTCCCACCTGGTGTGGGTTAGAATGGGGAACTCGCTCCCACCTGGTGTGGGTTAGAATGGGGGACACGCTCCCACCTGGTGTGGGTTAGAATGGAGGACACGCTCCCACCTGGTGTGGGTTAGAATGGGGGACTCGCTCCCACCTGGTCTGGGTTAGAATGGGGAACTCGCTCCCACCTGGTGTGTGTTAGAATGGGGGACTCGCTCCCACCTGGTGTGTGTTAGAATGGGGAACTCGCTCCCACCTGGTGTGTGTTAGAATGGGGGACTCGCTCCCACCTGGTGTGTGTTAGAATGGGGGACACGCACCCACCTGGTGTGGGTTAGAATGGGGGACTCGCTCCCACCTGGTGTGGGTTAGAATGGGGGACTCGCTCCCACCTGTTGTGGGTTAGAATGGGGAACTCGCTCCCACCTGGTGTGTGTTAGAATGGGGGACACGCTCCCACCTGGTGTGTGTTAGAATGGGGGACTCGCTCCCACCTGGTGTGTGTTAGAATGGGGGACACGCTCCCACCTGGTGTGGGTTAGAATGGGGGACTCGCTCCCACCTGGTGTGGGTTAGAATGGGGGACACGCTCCCACCTGGTGTGGGTTAGAATGGGGGACTCCCTCCCACCTGGTGTGTGTTAGAATGGGGGACACGCACCCACCTGGTGTGGGTTAGAATGGGGGACTCGCTCCCACCTGGTGTGGGTTAGAATTGGGGACTCGCTCCCACCTGGTGTGTGTTAGAATGGGGGACACGCTCCCACCTGGTGTGTGTTAGAACGGGGGACACGCTCCCACCTGGTGTGGGTTAGAATGGGGGACACGCTCCCACCTGGTGTGTGTTAGAATGGGGGACACGCTCCCACCTGGTGTGTGTTAGAATGGGGGACACGCTCCCACCTGGTGTGTGTTAGAATGGGGGACACGCTCCCACCTGGTGTGTGTTAGAATGGGGGACTCGCTCCCACCTGGTGTGGGTTAGAATGGGGGACTCACTCCCACCTGGTGTGTGTTAGAATGGGGGACACGCTCCCACCTGGTGTGGGTTAGAATGGGTGACACGCTCCCACCTGGTGTGTGTTAGAATGGGGGACACGCTCCCACCTGGTGTGTGTTAGAATGGGGGACACGCTCCCACCTGGTGTGGGTTAGAATGGGGGACACGCTCCCACCTGGTGTGGGTTAGAATGGGGGACACGCTCCCACCTGGTGTGGGTTAGAATGGGGGACTCGCTCCCTCCTGGTGTGTGTTAGAATGGGGATCTCGCTCCCACCTGGTGTGGGTTAGAATGGGGGACACGCTCCCACCTGGTGTGTGTTAGAATGGGGGACACGCTCCCACCTGGTGTGTGTTAGAATGGGGGACACGCTCCCACCTGGTGTGTGTTAGAATGGGGGACTCGCTCCCACCTGGTGTGGGTTAGAATGGGGGACTCACTCCCACTTTGTGTTGGTTAGAATGGGGGACACGCACCCACCTGGTGTGGGTTAGAATGGGGGACTCGCTCCCACCTGGTGTGGGTTAGAATGGGGGACTCACTCCCACTTTGTGTTGGTTAGAATGGGGGACACGCACCCACCTGGTGTGGGTTATAATGGGGGACTCGCTCCCACCTGGTGTGGGTTAGAATGGGGGACTCGCTCCCACCTGGTGTGTGTTAGAATGGGGGACTCGCTCCCACCTGGTGTGTGTGAGAATGGGGAACTCGCTCCTACCTGGTGTGGGTTATAATGGGGGACTCGCTCCCACCTGGTGTGGGTTAGAATGGGGGACTCGCTCCCACCTGGTGTTGGTTAGAATGGGGGACTCGCTCCCACCTGGTGTGGGTTAGAATGGGGGACTCACTCCCACTTTGTGTTGGTTAGAATGGGGGACTCGCTCCCACCAGGTGTGGGTTAGAATGGGGGACACGCTCCCACCTGGTGTGGGTTAGAATGGGGTCTCGCTCCAACCTGGTGTGGGTTAGAATGGGGACCTCGCTCCCTCCTGGTGTGGGTTAGAATGGGGAATTCGCTCCCACCTGGTGTGTGTTAGAATGGGGGACACACTCCCACCTGGTGTGGGATAGAATGGGGGACACGCTCCCACCTGGTGTGGGTTAGAATGGGGGACACGCTCCCACCTGGTGTGGGTTAGAATGGGGGACACGCTCCCACCTGGTGTGGGTTAGAATGGGGGACACGCTCCCACCTGGTGTGGGTTAGAATGGGGTCTCGCTCCAACCTGGTGTGGGTTAGAATGGGGACCTCGCTCCCTCCTGGTGTGGCTTAGAATGGGTGACTCGCTCCCACCTGGTGTGGGTTAGAATGGGGACCTCGCTCCCTCCTGGTGTGGCTTAGAATGGGTGACTCGCTCCCACCTGCTGTGGGTTAGAATGGGGGACACGCTCCCACCTGGTGTGGGTTAGAATGGGGGACACGCTCCCACCTGGTGTGGGTTAGAATGGGGGACACGCTCCCACCTGGTGTGGGTTAGAATGGGGGACTCACTCCCACCTGGTGTGGGTTAGAATGGGGGACTCGCTCCCACTTTGTGTTGGTTAGAATGGGGGACACGCACCCACCTGGTGTGGGTTAGAATGGGGGACTCGCTCCCACCTGGTGTGGGTTTGAATGGGGGACACGCTCCCACCTGGTGTGGGTTAGAATGGGGGACACGCTCCCACCTGGTGTGGGTTAGAATGGGGGACACGCTCCCACCTGGTGTGTGTTAGAATGGGGGACACGGTCCCACCTGGTGTGTGTTAGAATGGGGGACACGCTCCCACCTGCTGTTGTTTAGAATTTGGGACATGCTCCCACCTGGTGTGTGTTAGAATGGGGGACATGCTCCCACCTGGTGTGGGTTAGAATGGGGGACTCGCTCCCACTTTGTGTTGGTTAGAATGGGGGACACGCACCCACCTGGTGTGGGTTAGAATGGGGGACACGCTCCCACCTGGTGTGGGTTAGAATGGGGGACACGGTCCCACCTGGTGTCGGTTAGAATGGGGGACACGGTCCCACCTGGTGTGGGTTAGAATGGGGGACACGGTCCCACCTGGTGTCGGTTAGAATGGGGGACACGGTCCCACCTGGTGTGGGTTAGAATGGGGGACACGGTCCCACCTGCTGTTGTTTAGAATTTGGGACACGCTCCCACCTGGTGTGGGTTAGAATGGGGGACACGCTCCCACCTGGTGTGTGTTAGAATGGGGGACACGCTCCCACCTGGTGTGTTTTAGAATGGGGGACACACTCCCACCTGGTGTGGGTTAGAATGCGGGTCACGCTCCCAACTGGTGTGGGTTAGAATGGGGGACACGCTCCCACCTGGTGTGGGTTAGAATTGGGGACACGCTCCCACCTGGTGTGGGTTAGAATTGGGGACTCGCTCCCACCTGGTGTGGGTTAGAATGGGGGACACGCTCCCACCTGGTGTGTGTTAGAATGGGGGACTCGTTCCCACCTGGTGTGGGTTAGAATGGGGGACACGCTCCCACCTGGTGTGTGTTAGAATGGGGGACCCGCTCCCACCTGGTGTGGGTTAGAATGGGGGACACACTCCCACCTGGTGTGGGTTAGAATGGGGGACACGCTCCCACCTGGTCTGGGTTAGAATGGGGGACACGCTCCCACCTGGTGAGGGCTCGAATGGGGGACACGCTACCACCTGGTGTGTGATAGAATGGGGCACACGCTCCCACCTGGTGTGGGTTAGAATGGGGGACTCGCTCCCACCTGGTGTGTGTTAGAATGGGGAACTCGCTCCCACCTGGTGTGTGTTAGAATGGGGGACACGCTCCCACCTGGTGTGTGTTAGAATGGGGGACTCGCTCCCACCTGGTGTGTGTTAGAATGGGGAACTCGCTCCCACCTGGTGTGGGTTAGAATGGGGGACTCACTCCCACTTTGTGTTGGTTAGAATGGGGGACACGCACCCACCTGGTGTGGGTTAGAATGGGGGACTCGCTCCCACCTGGTGTGTGTTAGAATGGGGGACTCGCTCCCACCTGGTGTGTGTTAGAATGGGGGACTCGCTCCCACCTGGTGTGGGTTAGAATCGGGGACTCGCTCCCACCTGGTGTGTGTTAGAATGGGGGACTCGCTCCCACCTGGTGTGGGTTAGAATGGGGAACTCGCTCCCACCTGGTGTGGGTTAGAATGGGGGACACGCTCCCACCTGGTGTGGGTTAGAATGGGGGACACGCTCCCACCTGGTGTGTGTTAGAATGGGGGACTCGCTCCCACCTGGTGTGGGTTAGAATGGGGGACACACTCCCACCTGGTGTGGGTTAGAATGGGGGACACGCTCCCACCTGGTGTGGGTTAGAATGGGGGACACGCTCCCACCTGGTGTGGGTTAGAATGGGGGACACGCTCCCACCTGGTGTGGGTTAGAATGGGGGACTCGCTCCCTCCTGGTGTGTGTTAGAATGGGGATCTCGCTCCCACCTGGTGTGGGTTAGAATGGGGGACACGCTCCCACCTGGTGTGTGTTAGAATGGGGGACACGCTCCCACCTGGTGTGTGTTAGAATGGGGGACACGCTCCCACCTGGTGTGTGTTAGAATGGGGGACACGCTCCCACCTGGTGTGTGTTAGAATGGGGGACACGCTCCCACCTGGTGTGTGTTAGAATGGGGGACACGCTCCCACCTGGTGTGTGTTAGAATGGGGGACACGCTCCCACCTGGTGTGTGTTAGAATGGGGGACTCGCTCCCACCTGGTGTGGGTTAGAATGGGGGACTCACTCCCACTTTGTGTTGGTTAGAATGGGGGACACGCACCCACCTGGTGTGGGTTAGAATGGGGGACTCGCTCCCACCTGGTGTGGGTTAGAATGGGGGACTCACTCCCACTTTGTGTTGGTTAGAATGGGGGACACGCTCCCACCTGGTGTGGGTTATAATGGGGGACTCGCTCCCACCTGGTGTGGGTTAGAATGGGGGACTCGCTCCCACCTGGTGTGTGTTAGAATGGGGGACTCGCTCCCACCTGGAGTGTGTGAGAATGGGGAACTCGCTCCTACCTGGTGTGGGTTATAATGGGGGACTCGCTCCCACCTGGTGTGGGTTAGAATGGGGGACTCGCTCCCACCTGGTGTGGGTTAGAATGGGGGACACGCTCCCACCTGGTGTGGGTTAGAATGGGGGACTCACTCCCACTTTGTGTTGGTTAGAATGGGGGACACGCTCCCACCTGGTGTGGGTTAGAATGGGGTCTCGCTCCAACCTGGTGTGGGTTAGAATGGGGACCTCGCTCCCTCCTGGTGTGGGTTAGAATGGGGAATTCGCTCCCACCTGGTGTGTGTTAGAATGGGGGACACACTCCCACCTGGTGTGGGATAGAATGGGGGACACGCTCCCACCTGGTGTGGGTTAGAATGGGGGACACGCTCCCACCTGGTGTGGGTTAGAATGGGGGACACGCTCCCACCTGGTGTGGGTTAGAATGGGGTCTCGCTCCAACCTGGTGTGGGTTAGAATGGGGACCTCGCTCCCTCCTGGTGTGGCTTAGAATGGGTGACTCGCTCCCACCTGGTGTGGGTTAGAATGGGGACCTCGCTCCCTCCTGGTGTGGCTTAGAATGGGTGACTCGCTCCCACCTGCTGTGGGTTAGAATGGGGGACACGCTCCCACCTGGTGTGGGTTAGAATGGGGGACACGCTCCCACCTGGTGTGGGTTAGAATGGGGGACACGCTCCCACCTGGTGTGGGTTAGAATGGGGGACTCACTCCCACCTGGTGTGGGTTAGAATGGGGGACTCGCTCCCACTTTGTGTTGGTTAGAATGGGGGACACGCACCCACCTGGTGTGGGTTAGAATGGGGGACTCGCTCCCACCTGGTGTGGGTTTGAATGGGGGACACGCTCCCACCTGGTGTGGGTTAGAATGGGGGACACGCTCCCACCTGGTGTGGGTTAGAATGGGGGACACGCTCCCACCTGGTGTGTGTTAGAATGGGGGACACGCTCCCACCTGGTGTGTGTTAGAATGGGGGACACGCTCCCACCTGGTGTGGGTTAGAATGGAGGACACACTCCCACCTGGTATGGGTTAGAATGGGGGACTCACTCCCACCTGGTGTTGGTTAGAATGGGGGACACGGTCCCACCTGGTGTGGGTTAGAATGGGGAACTCGCTCCCACCTGGTGTGGGTTAGAATGGGGGACACGGTCCCACCTGGTGTGTGTTAGAATGGGGGACACGGTCCCACCTGCTGTTGTTTAGAATTTGGGACATGCTCCCACCTGGTGTGGGTTAGAATGGGGGACATGCTCCCACCTGGTGTGGGTTAGAATGGGGGACACGGTCCCACCTGCTGTTGTTTAGAATTTGGGACATGCTCCCACCTGGTGTGGGTTAGAATGGGGGACACGGTCCCACCTGGTGTGGGTTAGAATGGGGGACACGGTCCCACCTGGTGTCGGTTAGAATGGGGGACACGCTCCCACCTGGTGTGGGTTAGAATGGGGGACACACTCCCACCTGGTGTGGGTTAGAATGGGGGACACGCTCCCACCTGGTGTGTGTTAGAATGGGGGACTCGTTCCCACCTGGTGTGGGTTAGAATGGGGGACACGCTCCCACCTGGTGTGGGTTAGAATGGGGGACACGCTCCCACCTGGTGTGTTTTAGAATGGGGGACACACTCCCACCTGGTGTGGGTTAGAATGCGGGTCACGCTCCCAACTGGTGTGGGTTAGAATGGGGGACCTGATCCCACCTGGTGTGGGTTAGAATGGGGGACACGCTCCCACCTGGTGTGGGTTAGAATGGGGGACACTCTCCCACCTGGTGTGGGTTAGAATGGGGGACACGCTCCCACCTGGTGTGGGTTAGAATGGGGGACTCGCTCCCACCTGGTGTGGGTTAGAATGGGGGACACACTCCCACCTGGTGTGTGTTAGAATGGGGGACTCGCTCCCACCTGGTGTGGGTTAGAATGGGGGACACGCTCCCACCTGGTGTGGGTTAGAATGGGGAACACGCTCCCACCTGGTGTGGGTTAGAATGGGGGACATGCTCCCACCTGGTGTGGGTTAGAATGGGGGACACGCTCCCACCTGGTGTGGGTTAGAATGGGGGTCTCGCTCCCACTTTGTGTTGGTTAGAATGGGGGACACGCACCCACCTGGTGTGTGTTAGAATGGGGGACACGCTCCCACCTGGTGTGGGTTAGAATGGGGGACACGCTCCCACCTGGTGTGTGTTAGAATGGGGGACACACTCCCACCTGGTGTGTGTTAGAATGGGGGACACGCTCCCACCTGGTGTGGGTTAGAATGGGGGACCTGCTCCCACCTGGTGTGGGTTAGAATGGGGAACTCGCTCCCACCTGGTGTGGGTTAGAATGGGGGACACGCTCCCACCTGGTGTGGGTTAGAATGGGGGACTCGCTCCCACTTTGTGTTGGTTAGAATGGGGGACACGCTCCCACCAGGTGTGGGTTAGAATGGGGGACTCGCTCCCACTTTGTGTTGGTTAGAATGGGGGACACGCTCCCACCTGGTGTGGGTTAGAATGGGGGACACGCACCCACCTGGTGTGTGTTAGAATGGGGGACACGCTCCCACCTGGTGTGGGTTAGAATGGGGGACACGCTCCCACCTGGTGTGGGTTAGAATGGGGGACACGCTCCCACCTGGTGTGGGTTAGAATGGGAGACACGCTCCCACCTGGTGTGGGTTAGAATGGGGGACACGCTCCCACTTTGTGTTGGTTAGAATGGGGGACACGCACCCACCTGGTGTGTGTTAGAATGGGGGACACGCTCCCACTTTGTGTTGGTTAGAATGGGAGACACGCACCCACCTGGTGTGTGTTAGAATGGGGGAAACGCTCCCACCTGGTGTGTGTTAGAATGGGGGACACGCTCCCACCTGGTGTGGGTTAGAATGGGGGACACGCTCCCACCTGGTGTGGGTTAGAATGGGGGACACGCTCCCACCTGGTGTGGGTTAGAATGGGGGACACGCTCCCACCTGGTGTGGGTTAGAATGGGGGACACGCTCCCACCTGGTGTGGGTTAGAATGGGGGACACGCTCCCACCTGGTGTGGGTTAGAATGGGGGACACGCTCCCACCTGGTGTGGGTTAGAATGGGGGACTCGCTCCCACCTGGTGTGTGTTAGAATGGGAGACACGCTCCCACCTGGTGTGGGTTAGAATGGGGAACTCGCTCCCACCTGGTGTGGGTTAGAATGGGGGTCTCGCTCCCACTTTGTGTTGGTTAGAATGGGGGACACGCACCCACCTGGTGTGTGTTAGAATGGGGGACACACTCCCACCTGGTGTGTGTTAGAATGGGGGACACGCTCCCACCTGGTGTGGGTTAGAATGGGGGACTCGTTCCCACCTGGTGTGGGTTAGAATGGGGGACACGCTCCCACCTGGTGTGTGTTAGAATGGGGGACACGCTCTCAACTGGTGTGGGTTAGAATGGGGGACACGCTCCCACCTGGTGTGGGTTAGAATGGGGGACACGCTCCCAGCTGGTGTGGGTTAGAATGGGGGACTCGCTCCCACCTGGAGTGGGTTAGAATGGGGGACACGCTCCCAGCTGGTGTGGGTTAGAATGGGGGACTCGCTCCCACCTGGTGTGTGTTAGAATGGGGGACACGCTCCCACCTGGTGTGGGTTAGAATGGGGTCCCGCTCCCACCTGGTGTGGGTTAGAATGGGGTCTGCTCCCACCTGGTGTGTGTTAGAATGGGGGACTCGCTCCCACCTGGTGTGGTTTAGAATGGGGGACACGCTCCCACCTGGTGAGGGTTAGAATGGGGGACACACTCCCACCTGGTGTGGGTTAGAATGGGGGACTCGCCCCCACCTGGTGTGGGTTAGAATGGGGGACTCGCCCCCACCTGGTGTGGGTTAGAATGGGGGACACGCTCCCACCTGGTGTGTGTTAGAATGGGGGACATGCTCCCACCTGGTGTGGGTTAGAATGGGGGACACGCTCCCACCTGGTGTGGGTTAGAATGGGGGACACGGTCCTACCTGGTGTGGGTTAGAATGGGGGACTCGCTCCCACCTGGTGTGGGTTAGAATGGGGTCCCGCTCCCACCTGGTGTGTGTTAGAATGGGGAACTCGCTCCCACCTGGTGTGGGTTAGAATGGGGGACATGCTCCCACCTGGTGTGTGTTAGAATAGGGAACGCGCCCCCACCTGGTGTTGGTTCGAATGGGGGACTCACTCCCACCTGGTGTGGGTTAGAATGGGGGACACGCTCCCACCTGGTGTGGGTTAGAATGGGGGACACGCTCCCACCTGGTGTGGGTTAGAATGGGGGACTCACTCCCACCTGGTGTGGGTTAGAATGGGGGACACGCTCCCACCTGGTGTGGGTTAGAATGGGGGACACGCTTCCACCTGGTGTGTGTTAGAATGGGGAACTCGCTCCCACCTGGTGTGGGTTAGAATGGGGGACACGCTCCCACCTGGTGTGTGTTAGAATTGGGAACTCGCCCCCACCTGGTGTTGGTTCGAATGGGGGACACGCTCCCACCTTGTGTGGGTTAGAATGGGGGACACGGTCCTACCTGGTGTGGGTTAGAATGGGGGACACGCTCCCACCTGGTGTGGGTTAGAATGGGGGACACGCTCCCACCTGGTGTGGGTTAGAATGGGGGACACGCTCCCACCTGGTGTGGGTTAGAATGGGGGACTCGCTACCACCTGGTGTGGGTTAGAATGGGGGACACGCTCCCACCTGGTGTGGGTTAGAATGGGGGACACGCTACCACCTGGTGTGGGTTAGAATGGGGGACACGCTCCCACCTGGTGTGGGTTAGAATGGGGGACACGCTCCCACCTGGTGTGGGTTAGAATGGGGGACACGCTCCCACCTGGTGTGTGTTAGAATTGGGAACTCGCCCCCACCTGGTGTTGGTTCGAATGGGGGACACGCTCCCACCTTGTGTGGGTTAGAATGGGGGACACGGTCCTACCTGGTGTGGGTTAGAATGGGGGACACGCTCCCACCTGGTGTGGGTTAGAATGGGGGACACGCTCCCACCTGGTGTGGGTTAGAATGGGGGACACGCTCCCACCTGGTGTGGGTTAGAATGGGGGACACGGTCCTACCTGGTGAGGGTTAGAATGGGGGACACGCTCCCACCTGGTGTGGGTTAGAATGGGGGACACGCTCCCACCTGGTGTGGGTTAGAATGGAGCACTCGCTCCCACCTGGTGTGGGTTAGAATGGGGGACACGCTCCCACCTGGTGTGGGTTAGAATGGGGGACACGCTCCCACCTGGTGTGGGTTAGAATGGGGGACTCGCTCCCACCTGGTGTGGGTTAGAATGGGGGACACGCTCCCACCTGGTGTGGGTTAGAATGGGGGACACGCTCCCACCTGGTGTGGGTTAGAATGGAGCACTCCCTCCCACCTGGTGTGGGTTAGAATGGGGGACTCGCTCCCACCTGGTGTGGGTTAGAATGGGGGACACGCTCCCACCTGGTGTGGGTTAGAATGGGGGACACACTCCCACCTGGTGTGGGTTAGAATGGAGCACTCCCTCCCCCCTGGTGTGTGTTAGAATGGGGGACTTGCACCCACCTGGTGTGGGTTAGAATGGAGCACTCGCTCCCACCTGGTGTGGGTTAGAATGGGGGACTCGCTCCCACCTGGTGTGGGTTAGAATGGGGGACACGCTCCCACCTGGTGTGGGTTAGAATGGAGCACTCCCTCCCACCTGGTGTGGGTTAGAATGGGGGACACGCTCCCAGCTGGTGTGGGTTAGAATGGGGAACTCGCTCCCACTTGGTGTGGGTTAGAATGGGGGACATGCTCCCACCTGGTGTGGGTTAGAATGGGGGACTCGCTCCCACCTGGTTTGTGTTAGAATGGGGAACTCGCTCCCACCTGGTGTGGGTTAGAATGGGGGACATGCTCCCACCTGGTGTGTGTTAGAATGGGGAACGCACCCCCACCTGGTGTGGGTTAGAATGGGGGACACGGTCCTACCTGGTGTGGGTTAGAATGGGGGACACGCTCCCACCTGGTGTGTGTTAGAATGGGGGACTCGCTCCCACCTGGTGTGTGTTAGAATGGGGAACTCGCTCCCACCTGGTGTGGGTTAGAATGGGGGACTCGCTCCCACCTGGTGTGGGTTAGAATGGGGTCCCGCTCCCACCTGGTGTGTGTTAGAATGGGGAACTCGCTCCCACCTGGTGTGGGTTAGAATGGGGGACATGCTCCCACCTGGTGTGGGTTAGAATGGGGGACATGCTCCCACCTGGTGTTGGTTAGAATGGGGGACTCGCTCCCACCTGGTGTGTGTTAGAATGGGGAACTCGCTCCCACCTGGTGTGGGTTAGAATGGGGGACATGCTCCCACCTGGTGTGGGTTAGAATGGGGGACATGCTCCCACCTGGTGTTGGTTAGAATGGGGGACACGCTCCCACCTTGTGTGGGTTAGAATGGGGGACACAGTCCTACCTGGTGTGGGTTAGAATGGGGGACACGCTCCCACCTGGTGTGGGTTAGAATGGGGGACACTCTCCCACCTGGTGTGGGTTAGAATGGGGGACACGGTCCTACCTGGTGAGGGTTAGAATGGGGGACACGCTCCCACCTGGTGTGGGTTAGAATGGGGGACTCGCTCCCACCTGGTGTGGGTTAGAATGGAGCACTCGCTCCCACCTGGTGTGGGTTAGAATGGGGGACACGCTCCCACCTGGTGTGGGTTAGAATGGGGGACACGCTCCCACCTGGTGTGGGTTAGAATGGGGGACACGCTCCCAGCTGGTGTGGGTTAGAATGGGGGACTCGCTCCCTCCTGGTGTGGGTTAAAATGGGGGTCACGCTCCCACCTGATGTGTGTTAGAATGGGGGACACGCTCCCACCTGGTGTGGGTTAGAATGGGGGACATGCTCCCACCTGGTGTGGGTTAGAATGGGGGACACGCTCCCACCTGGTGTGGGTTAGAATGGGGGACACGCTCCCAGCTGGTGTGGGTTAGAATGGGGGACTCGCTCCCTCCTGGTGTGGGTTAAAATGGGGGTCACGCTCCCACCTGATGTGTGTTAGAATGGGGGACACGCTCCCACCTGGTGTGGGTTAGAATGGGGGACTCGCTCCCACCTGGTGTGGGTTAGAATGGAGCACTCGCTCCCACCTGGTGTGGGTTAGAATGGGGGACATGCTCCCACCTGGTGTGTGTTAGAATGGGGGACACGCTCCCACCTGGTGTGGGTTAGAATGGAGCACTCGCTCCCACCTGGTGTGGGTTAGAATGGGGGACACACTCCCACCTGGTGTGGGTTAGAATGGGGGACTCGCTCCCACCTGGTGTGTGTTAGAATGGGGGACACGCTCCCACCTGGTGTGGGTTAGAATGGGGGACTCGCTCCCACCTGGTGTGGGTTAGAATGGGGGACACGCTCCCACCTGGTGTGGGTTAGAATGGGTGACTCGCTCCCACTTGGTGTGGGTTAGAATGGGGGACACGCTCCCACCTGGTGTGGGTTAGAATGGGGGACACGCTCCCACCTGGTGTGGGTTAGAATGGGGGACACGCTCCCACCTGGTGTGGGTTAGAATGGGGGTCTCGCTCCCACCTGGTGTGGGTTAGAATGGGGGACACGCTCCCACCTGGTGTGGGTTAGAATGGGGGACTCGCTCCCACCTGGTGTGTGTTAGAATGGGGGACACGCTACCACCTGGTGTGGGTTAGAATGGGGGACACGCTACCACCTGGTGTGGGTTAGAATGGGGGACTCGCTCCCACCTGGTGTGGGTTAGAATGGGGGACTCGCTCCCACCTGGTGTGGGTTAGAATGGGGGACACGCTCCCACCTGGTGTGTGTTAGAATGGGGGACTCGCTCCCACCTGGTGTGTGTTAGAATGGGGGACACGCTACCACCTGGTGTGGGTTAGAATGGGGGACTCGCTACCACCTGGTGTGGGTTAGAATGGGGGACTCGCTCCCACCTGGTGTGGGTTAGAATGGGGGACTCGCTCCCACCTGGTGTGGGTTAGAATGGGGGACACGCTCCCACCTGGTGTGGGTTAGAATGGGGAACACGCTCCCACCTGGTGTGTGTTAGAATGGGGGACTCGCTCCCACCTGGTGTGGGTTAGAATGGGGGACACGCTCCCACATGGTGTGGGTTAGAATGGGGGACACGCTACCACCTGGTGTGGGTTAGAATGGGGAACTCGCTCCCACCTGGTGTGGGTTAGAATGGGGGACACGCTCCCACATGGTGTGTGTTAGAATGGGGGTCTCGCTCCCACCTGGTGTGTGTTAGAATGGGGGACTCACTCCCACCTGGTGTGTGTTAGAATGGGGGTCCCGCTCCCACCTGGTGTGTGTTAGAATGGGGGTCCCGCTCCCACCTGGTGTGTGTTAGAATGGGGGACACGCTCCCACCTGGAGTGGGTTAGAATGGGGAACTCGCTCCCACCTGGTGTGGGTTAGAATGGGGGACACGCTCCCACCTGGAGTGGGTTAGAATGGGGGACACGCTCCCACCTGGTGTGGGTTAGAATGGGGGACACGCTCCCACCTGGAGTGGGTTAGAATGGGGGACTTGCACCCACCTGGTGTGGGTTAGAATGGAGCACTCGCTCCCACCTGGTGTGGGTTAGAATGGGGGACTCGCTCCCACCTGGTGTGGGTTAGAATGGGGGACACGCTCCCACCTGGTGTGGGTTAGAATGGAGCACTCCCTCCCACCTGGTGTGGGTTAGAATGGGGGACACGCTCCCAGCTGGTGTGGGTTAGAATGGGGAACTCGCTCCCACTTGGTGTGGGTTAGAATGGGGGACATGCTCCCACCTGGTGTGGGTTAGAATGGGGGACTCGCTCCCACCTGGTTTGTGTTAGAATGGGGAACTCGCTCCCACCTGGTGTGGGTTAGAATGGGGGACATGCTCCCACCTGGTGTGTGTTAGAATGGGGAACGCACCCCCACCTGGTGTGGGTTAGAATGGGGGACACGGTCCTACCTGGTGTGGGTTAGAATGGGGGACACGCTCCCACCTGGTGTGTGTTAGAATGGGGGACTCGCTCCCACCTGGTGTGTGTTAGAATGGGGAACTCGCTCCCACCTGGTGTGGGTTAGAATGGGGGACTCGCTCCCACCTGGTGTGGGTTAGAATGGGGTCCCGCTCCCACCTGGTGTGTGTTAGAATGGGGAACTCGCTCCCACCTGGTGTGGGTTAGAATGGGGGACATGCTCCCACCTGGTGTGGGTTAGAATGGGGGACATGCTCCCACCTGGTGTTGGTTAGAATGGGGGACTCGCTCCCACCTGGTGTGTGTTAGAATGGGGAACTCGCTCCCACCTGGTGTGGGTTAGAATGGGGGACATGCTCCCACCTGGTGTGGGTTAGAATGGGGGACATGCTCCCACCTGGTGTTGGTTAGAATGGGGGACACGCTCCCACCTTGTGTGGGTTAGAATGGGGGACACAGTCCTACCTGGTGTGGGTTAGAATGGGGGACACGCTCCCACCTGGTGTGGGTTAGAATGGGGGACACTCTCCCACCTGGTGTGGGTTAGAATGGGGGACACGGTCCTACCTGGTGAGGGTTAGAATGGGGGACACGCTCCCACCTGGTGTGGGTTAGAATGGGGGACTCGCTCCCACCTGGTGTGGGTTAGAATGGAGCACTCGCTCCCACCTGGTGTGGGTTAGAATGGGGGACACGCTCCCACCTGGTGTGGGTTAGAATGGGGGACACGCTCCCACCTGGTGTGGGTTAGAATGGGGGACACGCTCCCAGCTGGTGTGGGTTAGAATGGGGGACTCGCTCCCTCCTGGTGTGGGTTAAAATGGGGGTCACGCTCCCACCTGATGTGTGTTAGAATGGGGGACACGCTCCCACCTGGTGTGGGTTAGAATGGGGGACATGCTCCCACCTGGTGTGGGTTAGAATGGGGGACACGCTCCCACCTGGTGTGGGTTAGAATGGGGGACACGCTCCCAGCTGGTGTGGGTTAGAATGGGGGACTCGCTCCCTCCTGGTGTGGGTTAAAATGGGGGTCACGCTCCCACCTGATGTGTGTTAGAATGGGGGACACGCTCCCACCTGGTGTGGGTTAGAATGGGGGACTCGCTCCCACCTGGTGTGGGTTAGAATGGAGCACTCGCTCCCACCTGGTGTGGGTTAGAATGGGGGACATGCTCCCACCTGGTGTGTGTTAGAATGGGGGACACGCTCCCACCTGGTGTGGGTTAGAATGGAGCACTCGCTCCCACCTGGTGTGGGTTAGAATGGGGGACACACTCCCACCTGGTGTGGGTTAGAATGGGGGACTCGCTCCCACCTGGTGTGTGTTAGAATGGGGGACACGCTCCCACCTGGTGTGGGTTAGAATGGGGGACTCGCTCCCACCTGGTGTGGGTTAGAATGGGGGACACGCTCCCACCTGGTGTGGGTTAGAATGGGTGACTCGCTCCCACTTGGTGTGGGTTAGAATGGGGGACACGCTCCCACCTGGTGTGGGTTAGAATGGGGGTCTCGCTCCCACCTGGTGTGGGTTAGAATGGGGGACACGCTCCCACCTGGTGTGGGTTAGAATGGGGGACTCGCTCCCACCTGGTATGTGTTAGAATGGGGGACACGCTACCACCTGGTGTGGGTTAGAATGGGGGACACGCTACCACCTGGTGTGGGTTAGAATGGGGGACTCGCTCCCACCTGGTGTGGGTTAGAATGGGGGACTCGCTCCCACCTGGTGTGGGTTAGAATGGGGGACACGCTCCCACCTGGTGTGTGTTAGAATGGGGGACTCGCTCCCACCTGGTGTGTGTTAGAATGGGGGACACGCTACCACCTGGTGTGGGTTAGAATGGGGGACTCGCTACCACCTGGTGTGGGTTAGAATGGGGGACTCGCTCCCACCTGGTGTGGGTTAGAATGGGGGACTCGCTCCCACCTGGTGTGGGTTAGAATGGGGGACACGCTCCCACCTGGTGTGGGTTAGAATGGGGAACACGCTCCCACCTGGTGTGTGTTAGAATGGGGGACTCGCTCCCACCTGGTGTGGGTTAGAATGGGGGACACGCTCCCACATGGTGTGGGTTAGAATGGGGGACACGCTACCACCTGGTGTGGGTTAGAATGGGGGACTCGCTCCCACCTGGTGTGTGTTCGAATGGGGGACTCGCTCCCACCTGGTGTGGGTTAGAATGGGGGACACGCTCCCACATGGTGTGTGTTAGAATGGGGGTCTCGCTCCCACCTGGTGTGTGTTAGAATGGGGGACTCACTCCCACCTGGTGTGTGTTAGAATGGGGGTCCCGCTCCCACCTGGTGTGTGTTAGAATGGGGGTCCCGCTCCCACCTGGTGTGTGTTAGAATGGGGAACTCGCTCCCACCTGGTGTGGGTTAGAATGGGGAACACGCTCCCACCTGGTGTGGGTTAGAATGGGGGACACGCTCCCACCTGGAGTGGGTTAGAATGGGTGACACGCTCCCACCTGGTGTGGGTTAGAATGGGGAACTCGCTCCCACCTGGTGTGGGTTAGAATGGGGAACTCGCTCCCACCTGGTGTGGGTTAGAATGGGGGACACGCTCCCACCTGGAGTGGGTTAGAATGGGGAACTCGCTCCCACCTGGTGTGGGTTAGAATGGGGGACACGCTCCCACCTGGAGTGGGTTAGAATGGGGGACACGCTCCCACCTGGTGTGGGTTAGAATGGGGAACTCGCTCCCACCTGGTGTGGGTTAGAATGGGGGTCCCGCTCCCACCTGGTGTGGGTTAGAATGGGGGACACGCTACCACCTGGTGTGGGTTAGAATGGGGGACACGCTCCCACCTGGAGTGGGTTAGAATGGGGGACACGCTCCCACCTGGTGTGGGTTAGAATGGGGAACTCGCTCCCACCTGGTGTGGGTTAGAATGGGGGTCCCGCTCCCACCTGGTGTGGGTTAGAATGGGGGACTCGCTCCCACCTGGTGTGGGTTAGAATGGGGGACTCGCTCCCACCTGGTGTGTGTTAGAATGGGGGACTCGCTCCCACCTGGTGTGGGTTAGAATGGGGGACTCGCTCCCACCTGGTGTGTGTTCGAATGGGGGACTCGCTCCCACCTGGTGTGGGTTAGAATGGGGGTCCCGCTCCCACCTGGTGTGTGTTAGAAAAGGGGACGCGCCCCCACCTGGTGTGGGTTAGAATGGGGGACACGCTCCCACCTGGTGTGTGTTAGAAAAGGGGACGCGCCCCCACCTGGTGTTGGTTAGAATGGGTGACACGCTCCCACCTGGTGTGGGTTAGAATGGGGGACACGCTCCCACCTGGTGTGTGTTAGAAAAGGGGACGCGCCCCCACCTGGTGTGGGTTAGAATGGGTGACACGCTCCCACCTGGTGTGGGTTAGAATGGGGGACTAGCTCCCACCTGGTGTGGGTTAGAATGGGGGACTCGCTCCCACCTGGTGTGGGTTCGAATGGGGGACTCGCTCCCACCTGGTGTGTGTTAGAATGGGGGACACGCTCCCACCTGGTGTGGGTTAGAATGGGGGACTCGCTCCCACCTGGTGTGGGTTAGAATGGGGAACACGCTCCCACCTGGTGTGGTTTAGAATGGGGGACACGCTCCAACCTGGTGTGTGTTAGAATGGGGAACTTGCTCCCACCTGGTGTGGGTTAGAATGGGGGACTCGCTCCCACTTGGTGTGTGTTAGAATGGGGGACACGCTCCCACCTGGTGTGGGTTAGAATGGGGGACACGCTCCCACCTGGTGTGGGTTAGAATGGGGGACACGCTCCCACCTGGTGTGTGTTAGAATGGGGGACACGCTCCCACCTGGTGTGGGTTAGAATGGGGGACACGCTCCCACTTTGTGTTGGTTAGAATGGGGGACACGCTCCCACCTGGTGTGGGTTAGAATGGGGGACTCGCTCCCACCTGGTGTGTGTTAGAATGGGGGACACGCTCCCACCTGGTGTGGGTTAGAATGGGTGACTCGCTCCCACCTGGTGTGGGTTAGAATGGGGGACACGCTCCCACCTGGTGTGGATTAGAATGGGGGACACGCTCCCATCTGGTGTGGGTTAGAATGGGGAACACGCTCCCACCTGGTGTGGGTTAGAATGGGGGACACGCTCCCAGCTGGTGTGGGTTAGAATGGGGGACTCGCTCCCTCCTGGTGTGGGTTAAAATGGGGGTCACGCTCCCACCTGGTGTGGGTTAGAATGGGGGACTCGCTCCCACCTGGTGTGGGTTCGAATGGGGGACTCGCTCCCACCTGGTGTGTGTTAGAATGGGGGACACGCTCCCACCTGGTGTGGGTTCGAATGGGGGACTCGCTCCCACCTGGTGTGTGTTAGAATGGGGGACACGCTCCCACCTGGTGTGGGTTAGAATGGGGGACTCGCTCCCACCTGGTGTGGGTTAGAATGGGGAACACGCTCCCACCTGGTGTGGGTTAGAATGGGGGACACGCTCCAACCTGGTGTGTGTTAGAATGGGGAACTTGCTCCCACCTGGTGTGGGTTAGAATGGGGGACTCGCTCCCACTTGGTGTGTGTTAGAATGGGGGACACGCTCCCACCTGGTGTGGGTTAGAATGGGGGACACGCTCCCACCTGGTGTGGGTTAGAATGGGGGACACGCTCCCACCTGGTGTGTGTTAGAATGGGGGACACGCTCCCACCTGGTGTGGGTTAGAATGGGGGACACGCTCCCACTTTGTGTTGGTTAGAATGGGGGACACGCTCCCACCTGGTGTGGGTTAGAATGGGGGACTCGCTCCCACCTGGTGTGGGTTAGAATGGGGGACACGCTCCCACTTTGTGTTGGTTAGAATGTGGCACACGCTCCCACCTGGTGTGGGTTAGAATGGGGGACACGCTCCCACCTGGTGTGTGTTAGAATGGGGGACACGCTCCCACCTGGTGTGGGTTAGAATGGGGGACACGCTCCCACCTGGTGTGGGTTAGAATGGGGGTCCCGCTCCCACCTGGTGTGGGTTAGAATGGGGGACACGCTCCCACCTGGTGTGTGTTAGAATGGAGCACTCGCTCCCACCTGGTGTGGGTTAGAATGGGGGACTCGCTCCCACCTGGTGTGGGTTAGAATGGGGGACACGCTCCCACCTGGTGTGGGTTAGAATGGGGAACTCGCTCCCACCTGGTGTGGGTTAGAATGGGGGACACGCTCCCACCTGGTGTGGGTTAGAATGGGGGACACGCTCCCACCTGGTGTGTGTTAGAATGGAGCACTCGCTCCCACCTGGTGTGTGTTAGAATGGAGCACTCGCTCCCACCTGGTGTGGGTTAGAATGGGGGACTCGCCCCCACCTGGTGTGGGTTAGAATGGGGGACTCGCTCCCACCTGGTGTGTGTTAGAATGGGGGACACGCTCCCACCTGGTGTGTGTTAGAATGGAGCACTCGCTCCCACCTGGTGTGGGTTAGAATGGGGGACTCGCTCCCACGTAGTGTGGGTTAGAATGGGGGACACGCTCCCACCTGGTGTGGGTTAGAATGGGGGACACGCTCCCACCTGCTGTGGGTTAGAATGGGGGACCCGCTCCCACCTGGTGTGGGTTAGAATGGGGGACACGCTCCCACCTGGTGTGGGTTAGAATGGGGGACACGCTCCCACCTGCTGTGGGTTAGAATGGGGGACACGCTCCCACCTGGTGTGGGTTAGAATGGGGGACACGCTCCCACCTGGTGTGGGTTAGAATGGGGGACACGCTCCCACCTGGTGTGGGTTAGAATGGGGGACACGCTCCCACCTGGTGTGGGTTAGAATGGGGGACACGCTCCCACCTGCTGTGGGTTAGAATGGGGGACACGCTCCCACCTGGTGTGTGTTAGAATGGAGCACTCGCTCCCACCTGGTGTGTGTTAGAATGGGGGACACGCTCCCACCTGGTGTGGGTTAGAATGGGGGACACGCTCCCACCTGGTGTGGGTTAGAATGGGGGACACGCTCCCACCTGGTGTGGGTTAGAATGGGGGACACACTCCCACCTGGTGTGTGTTAGAATGGGGGACCTGCTCCCACCTGGTGTGGGTTAGAATGGGGAACACACTCCCACCTGGTGTGGGTTAGAATGGGGGACACGGTCCCACCTGGTGTGTGTTAGAATGAAGCACTCGCTCCCACCTGGTGTGGGTTAGAATGGGGGACACACTCCCACCTGGTGTGTGTTAGAATGGAGCACTCGCTCCCACCTGGTGTGGGTTAGAATGGGGGACACGCTCCCACCTGGTGTGGGTTAGAATGGGGAACTCGCTCCCACCTGGTGTGGGTTAGAATGGGGGACACGCTCCCACCTGGTGTGGGTTAGAATGGGGAACTCGCTCCCACCTGGTGTGGGTTAGAATGGGGAACACGCTCCCACCTGGTGTGGGTTAGAATGGGAGACACGCTCCCACCTGGTGTGGGTTAGAATGGGGGACACGCTCCCACCAGGTGAGGGTTAGAATGGGGGACACGCTCCCACCTGGTGTGGGTTAGAATGGGGGACTCGCTCCCAGCTGGTGTGGGTTAGAATGGGGGACACGCTCCCACCTGGTGTGGGTTAGAATGGGGGACACGCTCCCACCTGGTGTGTGTTAGAATGGGGGACTCGCTCCCACCTGGTGTGGGTTAGAATGGGGGACACGCTCCCAGCTGGTGTGGGTTAGAATGGGGGACACGCTCCCACCTGGTGTGGGTTAGAATGGGGGACACGCTCCCACCTGGTGTGTGTTAGAATGGGGGACTCGCTCCCACCTGGTGTGGGTTAGAATGGGGTCCCGCTCCCACCTGGTGTGTGTTAGAATGGGGGACTCGCTCCCACCTGGTGTGGGTTAGAATGGGGTCCCGCTACCACCTGGTGTGTGTTAGAATGGGGGACACGCTCCCACCTGGTGTGGGTTAGAATGGGGTCCCGCTACCACCTGGTGTGTGTTAGAATGGGGGACACGCTCCCACCTGGTGTGGGTTAGAATGGGGAACTCGCTCCCACCTGGTGTGTGTTAGAATGGGGGACTTGCTCCCACCTGGTGTGGGTTAGAATGGGGTCTGCTCCCACCTGGTGTGTGTTAGAATGGGGAACTCGCTCCAACCTGGTGTGGGTTAGAATGGGGGACATTCTCCCACCTGGTGTGTGTTAGAATGGGGAACTCGCCCCCACCTGGTGTTGGTTAGAATGGGGGACACGCTCCCACCTGGTGTGTGTTAGAATGGGGGACTCGCTCCCACTTGGTGTGGGTTAGAATGGGGGACTCGCTCCCACCTGGTGTGTGTTAGAATGGGGGACTCGCGCCCACCTGGTGTGTGTTAGAATGGGGGACTCGCTCCCACCTCGTGTGTGTTAGAATGGGGGACCCGCGCCCACCTGGTGTGTGTTAGAATGGGGGACTCGCTCCCACTTGGTGTGGTTTAGAATGGGGGACACGCTCCCACCTGGTGTGTGTTAGAATGGGGGACACGCTCCCACCTGGTGAGGGTTAGAATGGGGGACACACTCCCACCTGGTGTGGGTTAGAATGGGGGACTCGCCCCCACCTGGTGTGGGTTAGAATGGGGGACTCGCTCCCACCTGGGGTGGGTTAGAATGGGGGACTCGCTCCCACCTGGGGTTTGTAGAATGGGGGACACGCTCCCAGCTGGTATGGGTTAGAATGGGGGACACGGTCCTACCTGGTGTGGGTTAGAATGGGGGACACGCTCCCACCTGGTGTGGGTTAGAATGGGGGACACGCTCCCATCTGGTGTGGGTTAGAATGGGGGACTCGCTCCCACCTGGTGTGGGTAAGAATGGGGGACACGCTCCCACCTGGTGTGGGTTAGAATGGGGGACACGCTCCCACCTGGTGTGTGTTAGAATGGGGGACACGGTCCTACCTGGTGTGTGTTAGAATGGGGGACACCCTCCCACCTGGTGTGGGTTAGAATGGGGGACTCGCTCCCACCTGGTGTGGGTTAGAATGGGGTCCCGCTCCCACCTGGTGTGTGTTAGAATGGGGAACTCGCTCCCACCTGGTGTGGGTTAGAATGGGGGACTCGCTCCCACCTGGGGTGGGTTAGAATGGGGTCCCGCTCCCACCTGGTGTGTGTTAGAATGGGGTCCCGCTCCCACCTGGTGTGGGTTAGAATGGGGGTCTCGCTCCCACTTTGTGTTGGTTAGAATGGGGGACACGCACCCACCTGGTGTGTGTTAGAATGGGGGACACGCTCCCACCTGGTGTGTGTTAGAATGGGGGACACGCTCCCACCTGGTGTGGGTTAGAATGGGAAACACGCTCCCACCTGGTGTGTGTTAGAATGGGGGACACGCTCCCACCTGGTGTGGGTTAGAATGGGGGACACGCTCCCACCTGGTGTGGGTTAGAATGGGGGACACGCTCCCACCTGGTGTGGGTTAGAATGGGAAACACGCTCCCACCTGGTGTGGGTTAGAATGGGGTCCCGCTCCCACTTTGTGTGCGTTAGAATGGGCGACACGCTCCCACCTGGTGTGTGTTAGAATGGGGGACACGCTCCCACTTTGTGTGGGTTAGAATGGGGGACACACTCCCACCTGGTGTGGGTTAGAATGGGGGACACGCTCCCACCTGGTGTGTGTTAGAATGGGGGACACGCTCCCACTTTGTGTGGGTTAGAATGGGGGACTCGCTCCCACCTGGTGTGGGTTAGAATGGGGGACACACTCCCACCTGGTGTGGGTTAGAATGGGGGACTCGCTCCCACCTGGTGTGGGTTAGAATGGGGGACTCGCTCCCACCTGGTGAGGGTTAGAATGGGGGACTCGCTCCCACCTGGTGTGGGTTAGAATGGGGGACACGCTCCCACCTGGTGTGTGTTAGAATGGGGGACACGCTCCCACCTGGTGTTGGTTAGAATGGAGGACTCGCTCCCACCTGGTGTGGGTTAGAATGGGGGACACGCTCCCACCTGGTGTGGGTTAGAATGGGGAACTCGCTCCCACCTGGTGTGGGTTAGAATGGGGGACACGCTCCCACCTGGTGTGTGTTAGAATGGGGGACACGGTCCCACCTGGTGTGGGTTAGAATGGGGGACACACTCCCACCTGGTGTGTGTTAGAATGGGGGACACGCTCCCACCTGGTGTGTGTTAGAATGGGGGACACGGTCCCACCTGGTGTTGGTTACAATGGGGGACACGCTCCCACCTGGTGTGTGTTAGAATGGGGGACACGGTCCCACCTGGTGTGGGTTAGAATGGGGGACACACTCCCACCTGGTGTGTGTTAGAATGGGGGACACGCTCCCACTTTGTGTGGGTTAGAATGGGGGACACGCTCCCACATGGATTGGGGGATAATGGGGGCCCGTTCCCACAAGGTGTGGGAGTGAATGGAGCACTGACTGTCCCCTACCTCACCAAGTCCATGCGTAATCCTATGCCCGCAGCCAAACGCCCAACTGCCTGCCACCCTTACCTCTCACAGACACGGACTGTCCAGGCTGCAATAATCCACAATGAAATGCTGAAGACGAGGAGCACCGTGCCCGGGCAGATGGTCATGAGAGTTTTCATGACGAAGCGTGTGTTGAAATTGATTTTGTTCAGCGCCCCGATGCTGCGCGAGGAGGCGTCTGTGAAGAGCTTACTGTGAAGCAACATAACCCGGGCGATGAGGTAGAGCCGTAGAAACATTGGAATGGAGAGGATGATGTCCACATCAGCCCAGGTCTCGGACAGTGTGTAGGAGAATGCCAGGCGGGCTTTCCAATGGAATATGTAGCGCCCGGGTACCGGGTGAATGGCACACACCACCATCTCCAAGCTGATAAAGAAAATCCGCTCGTAGGTCATAGCGATCCTCCAATCATCAGCTCCATTATCTATCATGAAAAGCTGCAAGACAGAACAGGACAGAGGGTTCTGTAGAACATGGGAGAAAGATTTATCAAAGTTATGTTGTGCAAATCACTGGCCTTTTCCCAGCTGTGTTCTGGTCACTACACTTTATAAAGAATCTGAAGGCTTCGGAGAGGAGATTAAACCTGAGATGAGGGACTTTGGATGTGTGGAGAAGTTGGAATTGTTCTTAAGAAGCCTGCAGGGAGGTTCAAAACAGGTTTTCAATTATTACATTGGGTTCTGGTTGAGGAGACAGTGAGAAAATGTTTCAGTGAATAACCCAAGGACATAAATTCAAGATAATTCTCAAAAGAACTAGGAGGGGATCAGAATTTTTTTTTACAGTGAGTGATGATCTGGAACATAGTGTCTGAAAGGATGATGGAACAGGCTTAATGGTAACTTTCAAAAGGATATTGGATAAATAGGAACATAACAGGCCTTTCAGCCCTTTGAAACTATACTAGCCATTCTAGATCATAGCTGATAATCGACCTCAATGCCATATCCCCCATATGCTTTGCTGTCATTAACTAGCTAGAGATGTGGTCTGGCTCTGTTGGGCTGAGGGTCCTCTTTCTTTGCTGTAATGTTTCTCCAGATAAATGAGCAATGAGAAGAGCCAGAATATCTGCTCTGTTCAGGGGTCATCAGTCAGCTGCCAGTTTACTGCTTATTCCCTCCTGCCCTTTGCCCTGTTCAGAATCTCACAGTGAGAGATGAGGAGGATTGCTCAGCACGCTGACCAAACTCAAAGACAAGCCAAGGCCCCTGGGACTGACATCCTAATATCCTTACCCATCATCGGCAATATCCTTATGATCAGCTTCCTATAACCCAACCCCGTGTGAAAAGTTCCTCACCGGCAGGATTGAAAGGAGGTGGCATGAGGGGGGGACATCTTGCAGTGAAATGAGAATAGCAACGGGCATTTCTGCTAGGTACTCCGGTTTCCCCTTGAAATAATTTCACACGGGCTGGTATCCCGTCACCAAGTCTCCCTTTACTTACATGTGGAAAGTCCTTGACACTGATCCAGCTCCCTCAGAGCAAATAGGATGTCTGACATTCCTGTTGCTTTTTTACTGTACAAATCTTTATTCAATTTCCATCACCAGGAAGAAAGGAAACACCCGAGTGGCCAGTGACAAGCAGTGCCCTTCACATCAAAGGGCAATGCTGTGTGATCAAACAGTGAAGGGGAGGGCAGGGATTAAATCAAAATAAAGTTGGAGGGAGAGATAATACACTCAGCTCCCTGCAGTGCCCAGTTCTCCATGAACAGCTTAACGGCGTTGGTGGACACCGCGTGCTCCTTCTCCAGAGACACCCGGGCTCTAACGTAACCGCGGAAGAGGGGCAGGCGGTCGGACACTCGTATTTCTTCTTTTTCCTCTTTTATTTTTACTAGTCCAGCTCCCTCAAGAGCCAGCTCTCAGAGTGAACAGCACCTCTGACACTTATTTATCTAAACACTCCGGCTTTTTTTTTGTTTAGTTTTTTTTAAGCTCTCAGAGTGTCAGGATGTTGGACACTCCTGTTTTTTTAAAAAAATTTTTTATCTTAACCCCCACACTACTGCCTAATTGCGGTAGTGCTTATTTTTTCCCCAGCACCCATGATTTGTGTGTGCAGGTGTGAGACACAGTGAGAGACACAAAGTGCACGAATCTTTATTCAAATTTCCACCACCAGGAAGAAAGGAAACACCCGAGTGGCCAGTGACAAGCAGTGCCCTTCACATCAAAGGGCAGTGCTGTGTGATCAAACAGTGAAGGGGAGGGCAGGGACTAAATCAAAATAAAGTTGGAGGGAGAGATAATACACTCCACTCCCTGCGGCGGCCACCTCTCCCTGAACAACTCCAGGGTGTCGGTGGATACTGCGTGCTCCTTTTCCAGAGACACCCGGGCTCTAACGTAACCGCGGAAGAGGGGCAGGCAGTCAGCCCTAACGACCCCCTCCAGGACCCGCTGCCTCGACCTGTCTATGGCCAGTTTGGCCAGGCCCAGGAGCAGACCCACGAGGAGGTCTTCAGACCTGCCCTCCCTCCTCCGTACCGGGTGCCCGAAGATCAGGAGCGTGGGACTGAAGTGCAACCAAAAGCAGAGAAGGAGGTTTTTAAGAAAGTCAAAAAGGGAGTGCAAACGCCCACACCCAATATATACATGGTCCACGGACTCCACAGCGCCACAGAACAAGCAGTTGGGCTGGGAGTCCGTGAACCACCGCAATCTGCGGTTGCAGGGGACTGCTGCGTGCAGCACCCTCCACCCCAGATCCCCGAGAGAAAGGGGCAGGACTCCCGCGTAGAGAGCCCTCCACTGGGGATCCCCACTGCCCGGTGGCAAATGGGCACGCCAAGGCGTGTCCGGACGGTGGATGAGGGAGAAGAGGTGGACGGTGTGCAGCAGCAGTCTATATAAGGCCCTCCTTTTTTTACCCCCTGGAAGGGAACAAAATTAAAATTCCGGAGGCGGCTCAGGTTGTGGGGCACAGGCTCCCGCGGGAAGTATGGGACCTTGGGGCCAAAGTGAAATTCCGTCCGGGCTGGGGTGAGCGCGGACGGGATCCCACCGCACACCTGAGCGTCCTCCAACTGGTGCACTATGTCGGGTCCGAGCACCACCGTTTTAAGGCGTCGGATAGCAGTGGCCACGTTTTGGATGTCTACCGCTGCCCTGCTTCCTATGTCCTGCGGCAGCATCCAGAACACTCCTGTTTCTTTTTCTTTTTTTTTTCTTTTTCTTTTTCTCTTTGTTTTTTTATTAACCCCCACACTAACGCCTAACTGCGGTAGTGCTTATTTTACCCCAGCACCCATGGTATGTGTGCAGGTGTGAGACACAGTGAGAGACACAAAGTGCACTAATCTTTATTCAATTAACACTCCTGTTTCTATCTGTCAGCCAAGGTTCCCTGATTGGACCAGACTAATAGCCTCAATTAGGGAACTCATATTCCATAAGGTCCACCTGGTTGACCTTGTTACAATCACTAAATCTCCCACAGTCCAAAGACATGCTAAATTGCCCTTAGTGTCCAGGGAGGTGCAGGTTAGGGTGGATTGGCCGTGGGAAATTGTCCCATAGTGCCCAGGGATGTGCAGGTTAGGGTGGATTGGCCATGGGAAATTGTCCCGTAGTGCCCAGGGATGTGCAGGTTAGGGTGGATTGGCCATGGGGAATTGTTCCATAGTGCCCAGGGATGTGCAGGTTAGGGTGGGTTGGCCATGGGAAATTGTCCCATAGTGCCCAGGGATGTGCAGGTTAGGTGGATTGGCCGTGGGAAATTGCCCCATAGTGCCCAGGGATGTGCAGGTTAGGGTGGATCGGCCATGGGAAATTGTCCCATAGTGTCCAGGGATGTGCAGGCTAGGTGGGTTAGCTATGGGAAATGCAGGGTTATAGGGATAGGGTGGGAGGCTTGGTCTGGGTGGGATGCTCTTCGGAAGATTGGTGCAAACTCGATGGGCCGAATGTCATCTTTCCATACTATTGGGATTCCCGAACAGAAATGGTCAAAAAGGGAACCTCAGTTGTATTGTGCTGTTTATAAGACTGGAACATCCTGTTGGTGTTCTGCAGCCCATTTAGTATTTTCTGAAGTGTGGGCACTGTTGTTTTGCAGGAAGTGCACAGAGAGCTCACACAAACAGCAATGTGACTCAGACCAGATAGGAATACATACTCTCAATGTCAAAATGGCCATCCACACTGCTCCCCATGCAACACACTGCAAGTGGGTCATGATGTTGTTGCATTCACATTAGCAGACTGCACCCTTCATTAGAGAGGAAGGAAGAAATGGGCCGTGGGCAGGGGGAACACTCCCTTGCCAACTCTCCTCTGCCTGGGCATTGTGAGAGGGGGCAGCAAGCCAGGGACAGTGTCAGTGCTGGCCATGACTAGTCGTTTGTCTGTTGAAAACCCAGTCTGGGTTTTCTTGGCTACGATTAATCGCCAAAAACACATTACGCAGGCTAGAAAACAACTTTAAACAAAAGACGCACAGATGAGGTTCCTGACAGCTACCATTCTGTCACTTTGCTGAGAAATGACAGACCGGATCATCTGTTCTTTTAAACTGCTTTGAGGAATAAGCAGAGTAGAGCTCCCTTCTTTCTCGCCCACCTCATAGAGCAGACACGAGAGATAGCATATTGGGCTGCAGGTTTCTGTGCTGTATACCTATCATTCCAACAGACTGCACCTCTGACGGTACAGCATTCCTTCAAGTACCGCTACAGCATCGGGAACATCAGCTTTGAATTTGCTGACAAGTTTCTCAGAAGAGATTTAACCCCACAATCCTCTGTCAGTTCTAGCTCTGTTGGCTGGATGGCTGGTTTGTGATACTGAGTGACAACAGCAGAGTGGGTTCAGTTCTGACTGGGCTGAGGTTACGATGAAGAGATCTCCTTCTCAACCTCTCCCTTCACCTGAACTGTGCTGACCCTCAGCTTAAACCATCCCTGACCCCTCTCTCTTGCTCCCTAACGAAAGAGCAGTCCTGTGGTCTGGTAAGACTATGACAATTTTACCCTCACTTTGACAGAGTGAGTGTGCAGGAAGATTTAAATGCATCTAAGATCCCAGAATGGAGTGGACACAGTCCAAACTGAGAAAGGACAGGTGAGAGAAAGAGTAAGCCTATCTGGAAAGGGCTCAGTGTGGGTAGAGTCATTCTAGAACGACAGCCATTCAAGGTAGATCTTACATTTCCACTGGAAAGACTGCCTCAATCTTAGCGATCTCCTGGGAGTTTAATTTTTCAGTCATTTAACTTGACATTTAGTGACAGGTTTGATGCAAGGTTGTGGTGCCCTTCGGTAATCCAATGGTTGGTGCTGGGGCCTCGGTGCGCGATGCTCAGGGGACGTGAATTAACTTAAACATACTTCAAAGAAGATCACAGATAAAGCAGGATATTGAGAGCTGGGGGGGGGGGGTGGTGGTGGGGGGGTTGCTGGTGTTGCTGTTTAAAGCAGATAAGAGAGAAACTGCAGACTTCTCAGTTACTGTAAGGGAGAGGGAATGGGAGGCAGAGGAAAAGGAATAGGGAGAGGCAAAAGGTGAAGAAAGCAGGGAGAAAGACAGGCATTGGAGAAGAAGATGGGGGAGACAGAGAGAGAAGCAACTGACATAATGAGACAAAAAAGGGGAGAGAGAGCAAGTAACAGAAAGAGCGGATGAGAGAAGTAGAGAGAAACAAACAGGAAAAACAGAGTGAATGAGAGTGAAATGGTGAAGAAGGGGGAGCAATGGCGAGTGAGAAAGACAAGGGTGGAATATGGTAGGGGTCTGAGCGGTGGGGGTTTCAACAGGATTAGTGGTAGAATTGTAGAACAGCTCACTCCATCTTTCACATCTTTTCACAAGTGCTCGGGTGAGATTCTGGGCAGGCAACGGCCAATCAACAGTGACTGAAGTTCGTTAGACCCTTTGTTAATGACCCAATCACCTCATTCACATGCAGCTTTCTATCTTACTAGACAAGCTAGATATCAACATAGAAACCAGATTAAGAACTTGGCGAATTCAGATTGCTGCTTGCTCCAAAGGACATCAGGCATTAATATCTCAGGGCACACTCTGTGGGCACCCGCCCATCCACAGGCATTGGTAACCGACATGGCACAGTTCTGACCCACTTACAGGACGCTCCTCCATTTTAAAGTTACACTCAGCATCTATCACGGTAATGTTCCAGTGAAGACACAGTGTGCTCAGAGGACACACCTACTTCTCACAGACTGCACCTGGCTGTTTCTTTGTCTGTGTGCTCACTCGCATAGCGCTCATCACTCTGCACCTGCCTGGATGCTGACAGCACCCCTGCTTTGCCTTGCTATCCTCTTCACAGTTTGTCCCCTCATGATACCACTCTCATCACACTGCTGTTGTTTAACTCTGACACAGAGGACAGAAGCTTGCCATGGTCATCAGCAGGCATTTGTGGGGACCCTGATACAGTTATGATATCAGTCAAGGGCTTCTCTTTAGGAGCATGAAAATGGCTGACACAGTTGTTACTTTCAGTTCAGGGCACCATCTACAGTGGGTGTGCCAAGCAAGTGCTTCGGCAGGGGGTTAGTGGCATCGTGGGCTTGAGGTGGGTCACAGCAAGCATGGGAAGAATGGGTAGGAATCATGAGAGTGGTAAAGCAGGAGCCTTACTGAGAGGTGGCCGCAGCAGTAGGGATAGAGTTAGCATGGGACATCAGACAGAGAGGTCAGTGGCACTTACAGTGACAGACTGAATGCTTCCTAGACTTTCCCCTTATCTGGGGCGAGTGTCAGGAACCACGCAGGACATTGGCTAGGCCACTGTTGGAGTATTGCATGCAATTCTGGTCTCCTTCCTATCAGAAAGATGTTGTGAAACTTGAAAGGGTTCAGAAAAGATCTCCAAGGATGTTGCCAGGGTTGGAGGGTTTGAGCTATAGCGAGAGGCTGAACAGGCTGGGGCTGTTTTCCCTGCAGTATCGGAGGCTGAGGGGTGACCTTATAGAGGTTTATAAAATCATGAGGGGCATGGATAGGGTAAATGAACAAAGTCTTTTCCCTGGGGTCGGGGTGTCCAGAACTGGAGGGCATAGGTTTAGGGTCAGAGGGAAAAGATATAAAAGAGACCTAAGGGGCAACTTTTTCACACAGAGGGTGGTACGTGTATGGAATGAGCTGCCAAAGGAAGTGGTGGAGGCCCGTACAATTGCAACATTTAAAAGGCATCTGGATGGGTATATGAATAGGAAGGGTTTGGAGGGATATGGGCCGGGTGTTGGCAGGTGGGGCTAGATTGGGTTGGGATATCTGGTCAGCATGGACGGGTTGGACTGAAGGGTCTGTTTCCGTGCTATGACTGTATGAGGATAACTCCCGACAGTCAGTGCCTTATCTGGGTGCACAGTGCTTTTAAAGATGGCAAGGATGCAAGGAATACTTGTGAATTCCCCAATATGCACCGAGTGACAAATTGTCCTGGAATGGCACATGGTAAGACAGGGCTGGAATCAAGATGTGAGTGACACTGTGGGGGCTGTAGATAGCTCTTGAGGCAATTAATGGTAAGATCCAACAAGAAAGCCCGCTAGGCCTCACAGTGAAAAATCTTCCAAAAACAAAACATGACATAGTCAACATGACATAGTCAACATGACATAGTCAGACTGAGTCAAAAGTATGTAAGATTCAGCCCTTAGTGACTAATAGAGAGGTAGAAAGAGAAGGCAATGAGGCAGAAATGGACAGAGACAAAGAGAGAGAGATACAGACAGACAGAAATGGAGTAAGGCTTGAGATATATTCCAAGAGCGAGAGAGAGAAATAGAGAGAGGGACAGAAGCTCTGAGGGCCATTGGCTGAGAGAAATGGGAGAACAGAGAGGGAAGGCAGAGGAAGAGTGACATGTAAAGAGGGGACACAGTGAGAGACTGAGCATCAACAAAAATTCTTTGAATGTGGAACAGCAGTGTGCTGTTCCCGTTGCCTAGGAGACAACATCAAAGTCCAGTAATAGCTAATTAGCTTCCTGGTGGAGGCCATTGAGTGCCACATGTGCAGTGAAGGGTATCTTTGTCTGAACACCCATTCAACACTTATGAAATTGGACAATTTCCCCAGCAAGGGAATTCTATTTATGAAACTCAATCTAAAGTGTTTAAAACTGAAATGGTAGCAAGGTTTAGTTTTTAACACTGCTCCCTCCCACCTCCCCCCCCCACTTCCAGAATGGTTATCAGATGTGGGAACAGCACCAAAGTGCTGGGTATGGCTGCCATTTCCATCTTGGTCCAGAATCATTTGATGTTGTCGTGAATCAGTGGCAGCACAAATGGGTGTTTACACAATGATGTGTTGACCTCGATAAAAAACCAAGGCAGGCTGAGCCAAGACAAACCACTCCCCACACCCCCCCCCGCTCTCTTCAGAAGTGTAGCCATCACTGTAATGTAGGAAACATGGCAGGCAACTCATACATAGCACGCTCCCACATGCAGCAATCTGGCTGTGACCTTATTATTTTCATCTTAGACATTGCTTAAGAGTTAAAAGTTGGTTAGGCTACACAGAGGAACCTTCCCTGCTCTTTCAATGGGATCTTCCCTTTCCACACAAGAGGACAGCTGGGATCTCACTTTAACATCTAATCCCAGTGGTAGCACTGTAACACAGTGTTATCCTAGACTATATGTTCATGAATTCCAAAGTTGAACCACCTTCTGGTTCAAAGTTGAGATTGCTACTCAATGAGCCCCAGCTAACAGGGGCAGCACGGTGGCCCAGCGGTTAGCACTGCTGTCTCACAGCACCAGGGAACCAGCTCTGATTCCACCCTTGGGTGTCTGTGTGGAGTTGGCACATTCTCCCCATGTGTGCAAGGGTTTCCTCCGGGTGCTCTGGTTTCCTCCCACAATCCAAAGGTGTGCAGGTTAGGGTGGATTGGCCGTGGGTAATTGCCCTGTAGTGTCCAGGGAAGGTGCAGATGGGTTAGCCATGGGTAAAACTCCATGTGGGGTTATGGGAATGGAGTGAGTGTGAGTGGGATGCCACTTGCCAGCAAGAGAGATATATCTGGTGCCCCTCCCACAGTTACCAGCTCAGCTCGGATACATTCTGGGAGGTGCCTTCCACCAACTACCTGAGCCCCTTAGTCTCCCACCACTGGCAGCTCAACATATCCAACCCCACAGTATCCTGTCCTTACGGCTAATTGGAAAGCAAGTAAACTCTTCACAACCATACTAGGTGATGCTTGCCAATCTCAACCTTGCACCTGACCTATATCTCATATCCTTTAAGGCAAAGTTAAACAAAATGAATTTTGAGAAGCAGACATCTTCAACTTAATAGTCAAACAGTGCTGAAAAGGACTTGCTGCTGAAACTATTCATCTTGCACTCAGGGATTCAAACAGCACAGAATCAGACGCTTCAGTCCAACTGATCCATGGCAATCAGGTGTCCCAAACTAAACTAGTCCCATTTGCCTGCATTTGGCTTGGATCCCTCTAACTTTTCCTATTCACACACCCACCCAGATGCCTTTTAAATGCTGCAATTGTACCAGCATTACACTACCTTCTCATTCCATACGCACATTACCCTTTGCTTGAAAAAGTTGCCCCTTTAAATGTCTCACCTTAAACTTATTCCTCTAGTTTTAAACTCCCCTACCCTGGGAAAAAGACCTTGGCCATTCACTCAATCCATGCCCCTCACGATTTTATAAACCTCGTCCATAGAAACTCTCCTGTGGTATAAATTGTTGTGACCAGTTGTGAAGTTTGGCATTCTTGCATTTACCCTGATGACTGCAAGACGGAAAGCCTCAACAGCATCTCTCTTTTCAGCAAGGTTAAAACTCTGTACTACCAGTTGACAATTTATGACTCCTATAATACACCACCCACACGCCCCCTGAAACCCCAGCTTTCCAGTTTTGTTTGCTTGCAGCAGTGATATGGAGATTAAATTGGAATCCCCAGAGGATGCGGGTTTTTCTGCCCTGAGAACATGCACATTCAAGCAAGGTGGCTTTGCACTTTGAGTTGGAGCATTCTGCACACAGTCCTTGAAGCAGGAACAGGGTTTGATCTCTCCCGGCTTCAGCACAGCTAAAAACCCACAGAAACTGTGGCAGCAGCTGCGGTCTAGGAGGTAAGAGTTCTGGTTGTCATGGTTACCGAGTACTGGAAACCAATCGAGGCAGCAATTATTACCGTTGGGGAAAAAAAAAATCAGACTGAGCTCCACTCTATCCTTCTCCTAACTTATTGATTTCCAAGCTGAATTTATGACCGTTGCAAATGGGAGCAAAATGTTTCCCCTCCCTCCTTCCAACAGAGGAAACAGACTGAAATGGAAATGAGTCCACATGCCTCACTCCTGATTGCTAGTGGACACACAGACCAGAGAGGTTCCCACCTTCAACAAATGGCAGTCCTGAAACAGTGAGCTGTACTCTCGCCTCTGAGCCACAGAGCTGGGGGATCACACACCCCACTCCAGTTTGAGATGACCAATGTAATCCTGAGGGAGCACTATACTGGGGGAAGATCAGTGCTCATGGAGCATCACTCTCAGAAGGGCAGCACTGAGAGAAAACACCTCATTGTCAGACGGTCAGTACTGAGGGAGCGCTGCACTGTCAAAGGGTCAGCATAGAGCGAGCGCTGCACTGTCGGAGGGTCAGTGCCAAGGGAGTGGGCACTGTCGGAGGGTCAGCACTGAGGGAGGACTGCACTATCAGAGGTTCAGCGCTGAGGGAGTGGGCACTGTCCGAGGGTCAGCACTCAATGAGTGCCACCCTGTCAGATGGTCAGTACTGAGGGAGTGGTCAACTGTCAGAGGGTCAGTGCTGAGGGAGTGGGCACTGTCGGAGGGTCAGCACTGAGGGAGCGGGCACTCGGAGGGTCAGTGCCAAGGGAGTAGCCACTGTCAGAGGGTCAGCACTGAAGGAGCCCTGCACTGTCAGAGGGTCAGTGCTGAGGTAGCGCCACACTGTCAGAGAGTCATTGCTGAGGGAACGGCAATGCTGAGGTAGTGAGCATTGTTAGAGTGTCAGCACTGAGGGAGTGGGCACTGTCATAGGGTCAGTGCTGAGGGAGCGCTGCACTGTCGGAGGGTCAGTGCTGAGGGAGTGGGCACTGTCATAGGGTCAGTGCTGAGGGAGCGCTGCACTGTCGGAGGGTCAGGGCTAAGGGAGCACCGCACTGTCGGAGGGTCAGTGCTGATGGAGCGTCGCACTGTCGGAGGGTCAGTGCTGATGGAGCGTCGCACTGTCAGAGGGTCAGCGCTCAATGAGCGTCGCACTGTCAGAGGGTCAGCGCTCAATGAGTGCCACACTGTCAGACGGTCAATAATGAGGGAGTGCTGCACTGTTGGAGGGTCAGCACTGAGTGCCACACTGTCAGAGGGTCAGTGCTGAGGGAGCGCCACATTGTCAGAGGGTCAGTGCTGAGGGAGCGCCGCACTGTCAGAGTGTCAGCACTGAGGGAGCGCTGCACTGTCGGAAGGTCAGCACTGAGCGAGTGCTGCACTGTTGGAGGGTCAGTGCTGAGGAGTGCCGCACTGTCAGACAGTCAGTACTGATGGAGCATCGCACTGTCAGACGGTCAGCGCTCAATGAGTGCCACACTGTCAGACGGTCAATACTGAGAGAGTGGTCAACTGTCAGAGGGTCAGCGCTGAGGGAGTGCTGCACTGTCGGAGGGTCAGCGCTGAGGGAGCTCTGCACTGTCGGAGGGTCAGCGCTGAGGGAGCTCTGCACTGTCGGAGGGTCAGCGCTGAGGGAGCTCTGCACTGTTGGAGGGTCAGCAATGAGTGAGTGCTGCACTGTCAGAGGGTCAGTGCTGAGGAAGCGCCACACTGTCAGAGGGTCAGTGCTGAGGGAGTGCTGCACTGTCGGAGGGTCAGCGCCGAGGGAGCTCTGCACTGTTGGAGGGTCAGTGCTGAGGGAGTGCTGCACTGTCGGAGGGTCAGCGCCGAGGGAGCTCTGCACTGTTGGAGGGTCAGTGCTGAGGGAGTGCCACACTGTCGGAGGCTCAGCAATCAGGAAGCGCCACACTGTCAGAGGGTCAGTGCTTAGGGAGCGCTGCATTGTCGGAGGGTCAGTGCCGAGGGAGCTCTGCACTGTTGGAGGGTCAGTGCTGAGGGAGTGCTGCACTGTCGGAGGGTCAGTGCCGAGGGAGCTCTGCACTGTTGGAGGGTCAGCAATGAGTGAGTGCCACACTGTCGGAGGCTCAGCAATGAGGAAGCGCCACACTGTCAGAGGGTCAGTGCTGAGGGAGCGCTGCATTGTCGGAGGGTCAGTGCTGAGGGAGCGCCGCACTGTCAGAGAGTCAGCGCTGATGGAGCACCAATGCTGAGTTAGTGGGCATTGTTAGAGTGTCAGCACGGAGGGACTACTATACCATTGGGGCTGCCAATGTGAGGCTTTCCATTAACTCCTTGTCTGCCCTTTCAACTTGGAGGCTGGAAGAACATAGCAAGCCAGGCAGCATCAGGAGGTGGAGAAGTCAACGTTTTGAGTGTAACCCTTCAACAGAGATTCCATGACACTATTTTGAAGAACTGCAGAGACAATATTTACCATTTAACTGAAAAGCATCACTAAAAACACACCAACAGGTCAATGCCATTTGTGGGAGATTGTTGTTCACAGATTGGCCCCTGAATTTCCTCCATTACTACATTGCCTGCACTCCAAAAGGTGTACAGTACTTTGATCCTGAGGTCATGGCAGATACTATTTCTCATTGATCTCATTTGTAGTTGGAATCAGCACATGCTAAGCAAAACATACATACATTGGACACAAGAGATGTCAGAGGCTGGACATTTGTATTTTCCCAAAGTTTGTCCACCATCTACAAAAGCTGGCTGGGTGGGTGCAGCTCCAATACTGTTGGAGTAGCTCAATATTATTCAGGACACAGCAGCCTGTTAGATCATCATTTCATCCACTACCTTAATCATCCACTCCCAAAGCGGCTGTGCATGCCATCTACAAGATAACTTTGGAATTCCCTCCCTCGAAAGGCAGTAGGAGCAGCGTCATTGAATCTATCCAAGCAGAAGTAGGTAGATTCTTGCCAAGTATGGGGTTGAAAGGTCATGGGTGGAAGGGTGAGTTGGTACGCAGGTATATGCAGTGAGCAAATCAGCCATGATCTTACTGAAGAGCAGAACAGGCTCAAAAGGCTGAACAATATACTCCTGTCCCTCATTTTGTCTGCTGTTATGTATAAACTTCAGCAACTCACCAATTCTCCTCCAACAGTATTTTCCAAATCTGCAGCCTCCACCACCATGGAGAGTCAAGGCAGCAGGCACCTGGCAACACCAACCCCCTGCAAGGTCCCTCTCCAAACCCCACGCACTGTCCAGACTGGGAACCAAACAGCCAATCCTTCAGTGTCACTGAGTCAAAATCCTGCAACTCCTTCCCTTTCAACGTGACGTGGACTTCATAAAGGCAGCTCACCACCACCCTCTCCAGGGCAGCAACTGGCAAGATCGTTCAGAGTGAAGATGGTGAGCAGCTCCAAAGGGAACTTGCGGACAATGGTGCTCCCACGTTCCATTGTCCTTCTGGGCAGTAGAAGCCACAGATTTGGAAGGTGCTGTCTGAGGAAATTTGGTCAGTTGTTGCTGTTCAATAAATGCTCATGATGCCCATGTACTGAGAGTGAATGGGGTAAAGGTGAAGCACTGAGCTCTCTTTGTATATTGCTTTCTGTAACAAGTCTTACTGCTTGCAAAACCAGTGATCCCCATAACTCCGATCAATCACCACAATAAAAGGACTGGAGCTCACACAAGCCTTTCAGCAAAACAGCCATGGACAAACAAAAAAGTCAATAAAAAGCAAATAAGAACAAAAATCACCACTCCTGGCAGCAAGTGGAAACAGAACAGTCAATTTCAGCATTGTAGCATTAAACCCAATTACTAAACTATTCAGGGTAAGGGTCGCTCCCCGTGAAACTGTACAGACAGTGTTTATTCAGCAGGGTAAGGGTCACTCCCTGTGTAACTGCATAGAGTCAGTGTTTATTCAGCAGGGTAAGGGTCACTCCCTGTGTAACTGCATAGAGTCAGTGTTTATTCAGCAGGGTAAGGGTCACTCACTGTGTAACTGTACAGAGTCAGTGTTTATACAGCAGGGTAAGGGTCACTCACTGTGTAACCGTACGGAGTCAGTGTTTATTCAGCAGGGTAAGGGTCACTCACTGTGTAACTGTACAGAGTCAGTGTTTATTCAGCAGGGTAAGGGTCACTCCCTGTGTAACTGCATAGAGTCAGTGTTTATTCAGCAGGGTAAGGGTCACTCCCTGTGTAACTGCATAGAGTCAGTGTTTATTCAGCAGGGTAAGGGTCACTCACTGTGTAACCGTACAGAGTCAGTGTTTATTTAGCAGGGTAAGGGTCACTCACTGTGTAACTGCATAGAGTCAGTGTTTATTCAGCAGGGTAAGGGTCACTCACTGTGTAACTGTACAGAGTCAGTGTTTATTTAGCAGGGTAAGGGTCACTCACTGTGTAACCTGTACAGAGTCAGTGATTATTCAGCAGGGTAAGGGTCACTCACTGTGTAACCATGCAGAGTCAGTGTCTATTCAGCAGGGTAAGGGTCACTCACTGTGTAACCGTACGGAGTCAGTGTTTATTTAGCAGGGTAAGGGTCACTCACTGTGTAACCGTACAGAGTCAGGGTTTATTCAGCAGGGTTAGGGTCACTCACTGTGTAACCGTACAGAGTCAGTGTTTATACAGCAGGGTAAGGGTCAATCACTGTGTAACTGTACAGAGTCAGTGTTTATTCAGCAGGGTAAGGGTCACTCACTGTGTAACCGTACAGAGTCAGTGTTTCTCCAGCAGGGTAAGGGTCACTCACTGTGTAACCGTACAGAGTCAGTGTTTATTCAGCAGGGTAAGGGTCACTCACTGTGTAACCGTACAGAGTCAGGGTTTATTCAGCAGGGTAAGGGTCACTCACTGTGTAACCGTACAGAGTCAGTGTCTATTCAGCAGGGTAAGGGTCACTCACTGTGTAACCGTACGGAGTCAGTGTTTATTTAGTAGGGTAAGGGTCACTCACTGTGTAACCGTACAGAGTCAGTGTCTATTCAGCAGGGTAAGGGTCACTCACTGTGTAACCGTACAGAGTTAGGGTTTATTCAGCAGGGTAAGGGTCACTCACTGTGTAACCGTACAGAGTCAGGGTTTATTCAGCAGGGTAAGGGTCACTCACTGTGTAACCGTACGGAGTCAGTGTCAATTCAGCAGGGTAAGGGTCACTCACTGTGTAACCGTACAGAGTCAGTGTTTATTCAGCAGGGTAAGGGTCACTCACTGTGTAACTGTACAGAGTCAGTGTTTATTCAGCAGGGTAAGGGTCACTCACTGTGTAACCGTACAGAGTCAGTGTTTATTCAGCAGGGTAAGGGTCACTCACTGTGTAACCGTACAGAGTCAGGGTTTATTCAGCAGGGTAAGGGTCACTCACTGTGTAACTGTACAGAGTCAGTGTTTATTCAGCAGGGTAAGGGTCACTCACTGTGTAACCGTACAGAGTCAGGGTTTATTCAGCAGGGTAAGGGTCAATCACTGTATAACTGTACAGAGTCAGTGTTTATACAGCAGGGTAAGGGTCAATCACTGTGTAACCGTACGGAGTCAGTGTTTATACAGCAGGGTAAGGGTCTCTCACTGTGTAACCGTACGGAGTCAGTGTTTATTCAGCAGGGTAAGGGTCACTCGCTGTGTAACCCTACGGAGTCAGTGTTTATTCAGCAGGGTAAGGGTCACTCACTGTGTAACTGTACAGAGTCAGTGTTTATTCAGCAGGGTAAGGGTCACTCACTGTGTAACCGTACAGAGTCAGTGTTTATTCAGCAGGGTAAGGGTCACTCGCTGTGTAACCCTACGGAGTCAGTGTTTATTCAGCAGGGTAAGGGTCACTCACTGTGTAACCGTACAGAGTCAGTGTTTATTCAGCAGGGTAAGGGTCATTCACTGTGTAACCGTACAGAGTCAGTGTCTATTCAGCAGGGTAAGGGTCACTCACTGTGTAACCGTACGGAGTCAGTGTCAATTCAGCAGGGTAAGGGTCACTCACTGTGTAACCGTACAGAGTCAGGGTTTATTCAGCAGGGTAAGGGTCACTCACTGTGTAACTGTACAGAGTCAGTGTTTATTCAGCAGGGTAAGGGTCACTCACTGTGTAACCGTACAGAGTCAGTGTTTATTCAGCAGGGTAAGGGTCACTCGCTGTGTAACCCTACGGAGTCAGTGTTTATTCAGCAGGGTAAGGGTCACTCACTGTGTAACCGTACAGAGTCAGGGTTTATTCAGCAGGGTAAGGGTCATTCACTGTGTAACCGTACAGAGTCAGTGTCTATTCAGCAGGGTAAGGGTCACTCACTGTGTAACCGTACGGAGTCAGTGTCAATTCAGCAGGGTAAGGGTCACTCACTGTGTAACCGTACAGAGTCAGGGTTTATTCAGCAGGGTAAGGGTCACTCACTGTGTAACTGTACAGAGTCAGTGTTTATTCAGCAGGGTAAGGGTCACTCACTGTGTAACCGTACAGAGTCAGTGTTTATTCAGCAGGGTAAGGGTCACTCGCTGTGTAACCCTACGGAGTCAGTGTTTATTCAGCAGGGTAAGGGTCACTCACTGTGTAACCGTACAGAGTCAGGGTTTATTCAGCAGGGTAAGGGTCATTCACTGTGTAACCGTACAGAGTCAGTGTCTATTCAGCAGGGTAAGGGTCACTCACTGTGTAACCGTACGGAGTCAGTGTCAATTCAGCAGGGTAAGGGTCACTCACTGTGTAACCGTACGGAGTCAGTGTCTATTCAGCAGGGTAAGGGTCACTCACTGTGTAACCGTACAGAGTCAGGGTTTATTCAGCAGGGTAAGGGTCATTCACTGTGTAACCGTACAGAGTCAGTGTCTATTCAGCAGGGTAAGGGTCACTCACTGTGTAACCGTACGGAGTCAGTGTCAATTCAGCAGGGTAAGGGTCACTCACTGTGTAACCGTACGGAGTCAGTGTCAATTCAGCAGGGTAAGGGTCACTCACTGTGTAACCGTACAGAGTCAGGGTTTATTCAGCAGGGTAAGGGTCATTCACTGTGTAACCGTACAGAGTCAGTGTCTATTCAGCAGGGTAAGGGTCACTCACTGTGTAACCGTACGGAGTCAGTGTCAATTCAGCAGGGTAAGGGTCACTCACTGTGTAACCGTACAGAGTCAGGGTTTATTCAGCAGGGTAAGGGTCACTCACTGTGTAACCGTACAGAGTCAGTGTCTATTCAGCAGGGTAAGGGTCACTCACTGTGTAACCGTACGGAGTCAGTGTCAATTCAGCAGGGTAAGGGTCACTCACTGTGTAACCGTACAGAGTCAGTGTTTATTCAGCAGGGTAAGGGTCACTCACTGTGTAACCGTACAGAGTCAGTGTCTATTCAGCAGGGTAAGGGTCACTCACTGTGTAACCGTACAGAGTCAGTGTCTATTCAGCAGGGTAAGGGTCACTCACTGTGTAACCGTACAGAGTCAGTGTTTATTCAGCAGGGTAAGGGTCACTCACTGTGTAACCGTACAGAGTCAGTGTTTATTCAGCAGGGTAAGGGTCACTCACTGTGTAACTGTACAGAGTCAGTGTTTATTCAGCAGGGTAAGGGTCACTCACTGTGTAACCGTACAGAGTCAGTGTTTATACAGCAGGGTAAGGGTCACTCACTGTGTAACCGTACAGAGTCAGTGATTATTCAGCAGGGTAAGGGTCACTCACTGTGTAACCGTACAGAGTCAGTGTTTATTCAGCAGGGTAAGGGTCACTCACTGTGTAACCGTACGGAGTCAGTGTCTATTCAGCAGGGTAAGAGTCTCTCACTGGGTAACTGTACAGAGGCAATGTTTATTCAGCAGGGTAAGGGTCACTCACTGTGTAACTGTACAGAGTCAGTGTTTATTCAGCAGGGTAAGGGTCACTCACTGTGTAACCGTACAGAGTCAGTGATTATTCAGCAGGGTAAGGGTCACTCACTGTGTAACCGTACAGAGGCAATGTTTATTCAGCAGGGTAAGGGTCACTCACTGTGTAACCGTACAGAGTCAGGGTTTATTCAGCAGGGTAAGGGTCACTCACTGTGTAACCGTACAGAGTCAGGGTTTATTCAGCAGGGTAAGGGTCTCTCACTGGGTAACTGTACAGAGTCAGGGTTTATTCAGCGGGGTAAGGGTCAATCACTGTATAACTGTACAGAGTCAGTGTTTATACAGCAGGGTAAGGGTCACTCACTGTGTAACCGTACAGAGTCAGTGTCTATTCAGCAGGGTAAGGGTCTCTCACTGTGTAACCGTACAGAGTCAGTGTTTATTCAGCAGGGTAAGGGTCACTCACTGTGTAACCGTACAGAGTCAGGGTTTATTCAGCAGGGTAAGAGTCTCTCACTGGGTAACTGTACAGAGGCAATGTTTATTCAGGGTGAGGGTAGTGAGATCCCTCAGTTTGAGGTCAGTCCTGAACTGATCTCAATGTTTTTTTGCAGCATTGTTGAAGGACTACAGGATAAGTGTAGATCAAGTGGGTCAAACTAGACAGGTCTTTGGAATGGTTAGCAAAGCCCTAATAGGCCGTGCGGCCTCCATATCACGCGGTATGCCTCTTTGATTCTATAAACACATTCGGAGACTTGGGGGAAAAAGGCATGGAATCAAATCAATGCATTTACAGTGGAAAGAGGTTAATTTCAGTGCAGCAACATAAAGAGCAGAATCCCATTGAGAGCAAGTGATTATTGAGGTTGGAGAAGGTGGGAAAGGTTCTGAAGAAAGATTGATTGTCCTTCACAACACTGAGACATCATTGAAGTGTTTTACCAAGAACTAAATATTTATTAAGTGGAGCTACCATTGCAATGTACAGCACACTCCCACGTACAGCAATGCGATAATGCCCAGATCATCTTTAGTTTTTAGCAATGCTGGTTTGCAAGATAAATAATGATTCCAGAATGCCAGTGTGAATCCATCAGAGCGCTTCAAATAGTAGCTGTGGGATCTTCTCTGTCAATATGGGAAGGCAAGTGGAGCTTCAGTTTAAAATCTCATTCGAAAGGCAAATTTCTGGCAGTGCATCGGTACTGCACTAGAGTTCGCCTCAATTATCAGGTTCCTCTGGTAGAAATAAATTCCTCAATCTTCTGACTCTGAGGCAAAAGACAGAGCGACCAAATTGATTCATGGCTGACTGATCACAAAATTGTGGCTCGGTGACACCAAGATTGGATCTCCTAAAGGGGCAGATTGTTGGGGGTTGGAGGATAAAGAATGGATGATTCCATATCTGAGACAGAAGCACACTAGTGAACATTGCAGGATGCTATGTGTAACTGCCACTCTCCCATCCCACTGTGTATCTCTGTCCGGACAGGAAAGAACTGAATCAACAGGAATGTGACAATCTGATCCTGATATCCCAGGTGTTTCCTGACAACAGAGGCAGGAAAGATCGGGAGTGGAGTTCTCACTGCATAACTCTGACATGGAAATCTAGCGCAGCAGTAAGATCTCTTTGGGGATGTGAGCAGATCCATTTGGAAAGGGAGGATCAGGATCAGGCACACCCTGCCCATACCCCACTAGTCCCTTAGCCAGACATAGGCACTTAATCAGACTCCTTGGGAGGGCTTTACGGGGACGATGTATGGGCAGCTTTGCCTTGTATCTAACTCCTTGCTCTCCCAGTCTTGTGAGAGTTTGATGGGAACAGTGTCGAGGCAATTTTATGTTCAGTCTAAAAGAGTAGAGGAGGATCTATTTTATATCTGACCCCACACTGTCCCAATCCCCAGAGTGTTTGATGGGGGACAGTGTACAGGGAGCTTTATTCTGCATCTGACCCCATGCTGTCCCAATCTCGAGAGTGTTTGATGGGGGACAGTGTACAGGGAGCTTTATTCTGCATCTGACCCCATGCTGTCCCTGTCCTGGGAATGTTTGATGGGGGGGATAGTGTAGAAGGAGCTTTACTCTGTATCTAACCCCGTGCTGTCTCTGTCTTGGGAGTGTTTGATGGGGGGGAGGGGACAGTGTAGAGGGAGCTTTACTCTGTATCTAACCCTGTGCTGTCCCTGTCCTGGGAGGGTTTGATGGAAGAGCGAAAATGGAAAGAGTTAGAAAGAGACTGAGAAATGGAAATAGAGATCGTCAAACTGAGACAGAACAATCACGAGAGGGACTGACAGTGGGAACTGGTGATGTCGTGAGGGAGAGAAGCTGACCCAAGTCTGATAACGTGGGGTTGCTAGAATAAAGCGTGACAGATGGTTTAAGAAAACAATGCTCAACCTTGAACATTTCAGTTTAAAGTCTACTCTTGATAGAGGAAAAATCAACAATGAAACCTTTCCAAAGAACTGAATTCCTATTATGTGGAATAATCTTCAGTCCTCTCCCTGAGCCCTCAAGGGCACTGAATTCTTTCCCAAAGATAGGTGAACAAAACTGCACCTAAATGGTGATGAATTGAAGTTCAGTTATTATTCCATTAATAAAATATTTTCACTTACAGGAACAGCAGAGAAAAATTAAATATTAAAATGTTCTTCTCACAGATTGACTGTGTGCATTGATATTATTGAAGAATATCCCCCCTTGGGGACTTTTAAGATTCGTTTACTTGGGAGAGAAGTTGGTCTGGTTTATGGACGTAATAAACCCAATACTGTGCAGCCACTTCCCTCTCCTTAAACCCCAGGACAGGGACAGCACGGGGTTAGATACAGAGTAAAGCTCCCTCTACACTGTCCCCCATCAAACACACCCAGGGACAGGGACAGCACGGGGTTAGATACAGAGTAAAGCTCCCTCTACACTGTCCCCCCATCAAACACTCCCAGGGACAGGGACAGCACGGGGTTAGATACAGAGTAAAGCTCTCTCCACACTGTCCCCCCATCACACACTCCCCAGGGACAGGGACAGCACGGGGTTAGATACAGAGTAAAGCTCTCTCTACACTGTCCCCCCATCACACACTCCCCAGGGACAGGGACAGCACAGGGTTAGATACAGAGTAAAGTTCCCTCTACACTGTCCCCACATCAAACACTCCCAGGGACAGGGACAGCACGGGGTTAGATACAGAGTAAAGTTCCCTCTACACTGTCCCCACATCAAACACTCCCAGGGACAGGGACAGCACGGGGTTAGATACAGAGTAAAGCTCTCTCCACACTGTCCCCCCATCACACACTCCCCAGGGACAGGGACAGCACGGGGTTAGATACAGAGTAAAGCTCTCTCTACACTGTCCCCCCATCACACACTCCCAGGGACAGGGACAGCACGGGGTTAGATACAGAGTAAAGCTCCCTCTACACTGACCCCCATCAAACACTCCCAGGGACAGGGACAGCACGGGGTTAGATACAGAGTAAAGCTCTCTCTACACTGTCCCCCCATCACACACTTCCCAGGGACAGGGACAGCACAGGGTTAGATACAGAGTAAAGCTTCCTCTACACTGTCCCCCATCAAACACTCCCAGAACAGGGACAGCACGGGGTTAGATACAGAGTAAAGCTCCCTCTACACTGTCCCCCATCAAACACTCCCAGGGACAGGGACAGCACGGGGTTAGATACAGAGTAAAGCTCCCTCCACACTGTCCCCCCATCACACACTCCCAGGGACAGGGACAGCACGGGGTTAGATACAGAGTAAAGCTCCCTCTACACTGTCCCCCATCAAACACTCCCAGGGACAGGGACAGCACGGGGTTAGATGCAGAGTAAAGCTCTCTCTACACTGTCCCCCCATCACACACTCCCCAGGGACAGGGACAGCACAGGGTTAGATACAGAGTAAAGCTCCCTCTACACTGTCCCCCATCAAACACTCCCAGGACAGGGACAGTACAGGGTTAGATAGAGTAAAGCTCCCCTCTACACCATCCCCTCATCAAACACTCCCAGGACAGGGACAGCACGGGGTGAGATACAGAGTAAAGCTCCCTCTACACCGTCCCCCCATCAAACCCTCCCAGGGACAGCACGGGGTTAGATACAGAGTAAAGCTTCATCTACACTGTCCCCACATCAAACACTCCCATGACAGGGACAACATGGGGTTAGATACAGAGTAAAGCTCACTCTACACTGTCCCCGCATCAAACACTCCCATGACAGGGACAGCACGGGGTTAGATACAGAGTAAAGCTCCCTCTATACTGTCCCCCCACATCAAACCCTCCCAGGGACAGGGACAGCACGGGATTAGATACAGAGTAAAGTTCCCTCGACACTGTCCCCCATCAAACATTCCCAGGACAGGGACAGCACGGGGTTAGATACAGAGTAAAGCTCCCTCTATACTGTCCCCCCACATCAAACCCTCCCAGGGACAGGGACAGCACGGGATTAGATACAGAGTAAAGTTCCCTCTACACTGTCCCCCCCATCAAACATTTCCAGGACAGGGCCAGCACAGGGTTAGATACAGAGTAAAGCTCCCTCTACACCGTTCCCCCATCAAACACTCCCAGGACAGGGACAGAATGGGGTTAGATACAGAGTAAAGCTCCCTTTACACAGTCCCCCCATCAAACACTCCCAGATCAGGGACAGCACGGGGTTAGATACAGAGTAAAGCTCCCTCTACACTGTCCCCCCCATCAAGCCCTCCCAGGACAGGGACAGCACGGGGTTAGATACAGAGTAAAGCTCCCTCTACACTGTCCCCCCCATCAAGCCCTCCCAGGACAGGGACAGCACGGGGTTAGATACAGAGTAAAGCTCCCTCTACACTGTCCCCCATCAAACGCTCCCAGGACAGGGACAGCACGGGTTAGATACAGAGTAAAGCTTCCTCTACACTGTCCCCCATCACACACCCCCAGGACAGGGACAGCACGGGGTTAGATACAGAGTAAAGCTCCCTCTACACTGTCCCCCATCAAACACTCCCAGGACAGGGACAGCACGGGGTTAGATACAGAGTAAAGCTCCCTCTACACTGTCCCCCATCACACACTCCCAGGACAGGGACAGCACAGGGTTAGATACAGAGTAAAGCTCTCTCTACACTGTCCCCCATCACACACCCCCTGGACAGGGACAGCACGGGGTTAGATACAGAGTAAAGCTCTCTCTACACTGTCCCCCATCAAACACTCCCAGGGACAGGGACAGCACGGGGTTAGATACAGAGTAAAGCTCTCTCTACACTGTCCCCCATCAAACACCCCCAGGACAGGGACAGCACGGGGTTAGATACAGAGTAAAGCTCCCTCTACACTGTCCCCCATCACACACTCCCAGGGACAGGGGCAGCACGGGGTTAGATACAGAGTAAAGCTCCCTCTACACTGTCCCCTCCATCAAACCCTCCCAGGACGGGGACAGCACAGGTTTAGGTACAGAGTAAAGTTCCCTCTGCACTGTCCCCCCCATCAAACCCTCCCAGGACAGGGGTAGCACGGGGTTAGAATAAAGCCCTCTCTTTTAAACTGGAGGTGAAACTCCTCCAATTTTAAACAGAGTGTCAAGCTCTGTCTACACTACCCACTGCGATGCTCCTCCAAACCAACCTCTTTGGCTGTTCCTCATGCCTTTCAGCACCTGTTGGTGAATTCCCCTCATGTGGGTTAGTGAAATGTTTTGGCTCCGAATGACAGTACACACCCACATCCAGTCAGTGAAACTGAGACCAAGACACCTTCCTTAGTGGTTAGCATTAATGAACTATTTAGTCGTGGAGCCGGGGCTCCTGAATCTTTTCCTATAGCTGCAATGGCCAAGTGCACGTCGAGTCAGGAGAGAAACGGGCTCCATTGAGATGGAGCTAAAGAGCTGGCTGCCTCTCATTGGGCTTTCCCTTTTGTTCGACTGGTCATCCTGCCATCGTATTGAACAAAATCAGACCCAATGGAGTCAGGGAAACTCACTCAATTGTAATCTTCAACAGCAACAAGAAATGAGAAATCCACGTTTATATTTGAGGCAGGGACACACGGATTGGAATTAACTAATCTTTGTGGGAAGCTGCCACAGACATGATGGGTTGAATAGCCTCCTGCTTTATGATAGTATTTGAGGATTTTGTTTAAAGATTACAAGATCAAGGAGAGCTGTAACTATCACCATTGTAGTGTTGTATGGGAACCAGACTGGGTGAAACCAAGCAAACAGGCTCCCAGGAAGTTGGACACTAACCAGCTTCCTGGAAACAAACCTCAACTGAATAGCAGCGCCAAGGTGATCATCCTCATCATTTTGGTTAATCCTTTGCTTTTCGGAGAAAGTGAGGGCTGCAGATGCTGGAGATCAGAGCTGAAAATGTGTTGCTGGAAACGCGCAGCAGGTCCTTCCTGAAGAAGGGCTCACGCCCGAAACGTCGATTCTCCTGCTCCTCGGATGCTGCCTGACCTGCTGCGCTTTTCCAGCAACACATTTTCAGCTCTGATCCTTTGCTTTGCCAACTCTGCAGCTCACTTGGGCCGACCTTTCCTGCCAGTATCTGTCAGCATTGGCCGCCCAAGTTCCTGTCTTGTTCCACAGACTCGAGGACCAATTTCCACGCCAAGCCAAGGAGGGGCTGCACTCATACTGGCCTTTCAAGCAGACGAGAGTTTTAAACTCAGATCCCATCTGCCCATTCCCTATAGCAGAGCTCTTTGAACCGTTCAGTGTGGCATACCTGATCGTGACAGTATTGGTAGAAATGACAATGGCACAGATCCCATCAAGGTAAAGACAATGTCTTCACACTGAAGATACCATCCATTGTGTTGAGGCGCTAACACTACGCTAAATGGGATAGATCATAACTTCCAGTAAGATAGTGGTGGAGAAGGGCTCCTGAGCCTGGAACTTGTCCACTGTCTCTGCTGTTCTCTACGAGTGGGCCCAGTGGTATGGATTCATGGTGGTGGTGGTGGTGGAGGCAAGTTTGGGTTCCCATCTGTGTTCAGCGTGGATTCCCAGGAGCGGGTTTGGGCCCAGTACAAGATCCGGCAACATCAGTGGAGTCGTGTTTGGGTCAGTGCAGTACCCACTGGCGCCTGTATTGGCATGGGCCATCGAAGACCCATAGTGGCGAGGGTGTCAGTGGAGGTGAGGTGGTGCTGAAGAGTGGTGACCTTCCTTCCAGCAGTAACAGCGCAACAAACTGGACTTGTGCCCAGCCACCAGGCCCATGGCACATAGCTAAGCATTTAACAAGGATGGCCGTAAAGTTGAACACATTTTGGGCGGCACGGTGGCACAGTGGTTAGCACTGCTGCCTCACAGCGCCAGAGACCCGGGTTCAATTCCCGCCTCAGGCGACTGACTGTGTGGAGTTTGCACGTTCTCCCCGTGTCTGCGTGGGTTTCCTCCGGGTGCTCCGGTTTCCTCCCACAGTCCAAAGATGTGCAGGGTCAGGTGAATTGGCCATGCTAAATTGCCCGTAGTGTTAGGTAAGGGGTAAATGTAGGGGTATGGGTGGGTTTCGCTTCGGCGGGTCGGTGTGGACTTGTTGGGCCGAAGGGCCTGTTTCCACACTGTAATCTAATCTAATCTAATCTAATCTAATTTTCTTTATTTCTTCATTCTCCACTTTAGTTTGTTTTTCTGTGTTTTAAGATGGTGCTGGCAAGTGGTGACACTATCCGTATTTTGTAACAATAAATAAATAAATCAAATCAAAAGATTTTGGGAAAATCAAGGAACTCAGTACTGGGCATGCATGAAGCAGTGGGGACCATCAGCAGCAACGGAACTGTATATTCCAGCACAATCTCTACCATCATGGCCCCGCATATCCCCCACTCAATCAATACCCCAAGCCAGGGATCAACCCTGGTCCAACAGAGAGTGCAGGAGGGCACACCAGGAGCAGCGTCGCACATTCCTAAACCTGGTGAAGCCACTAAACAGAACTACCCGCGTAGCAAACAGCACAAGTAGTAAGTGACAGACAGAGCTAAGTAATCTCATTGGAACAGATCAGATCCAAGCTCTTCAGCACCGTCACATCCAGTTATCAGTGGGGCGGGGGGGAGTGGCTGAACAACTAACAAGAGTTGGATTCTCCACAGATGTCCCCATCCTCAATGATTGTGCAGCCCAGCATATCCGGGGTAAAGAATTTGCAACATTTTCAGCCTGAGTGCCAATTGGGTGATCCACCTTGCCTCCTCCAGTGGTCCCCATATTACAGATACAGCTTGTGGTTGTTGGAGGTCAGTCATCTCAGCTCCAGGATACCATTGCAGGAGTCCCTCAGGCCCAACCATCTTCAGCAATGACCTTCCCTCCATCAGAAGGTCAGAAACGGGGATGTTTTCACTGATGATTGCATAATATTCAGCATCATTCACCGCTGCTCAGACACTGAAGAAGTCCATGTTCAAATGCAGCAAGATTTGAACAAAATCAGGCAAGTAACAGCCACAGGAATGTCAGGCAATGATCTTTTCCAATAACAGAGGATCTAACCATCACCTCTTGACATCCAATGGCATTACCATCACTAATCCCCCTCATATCAGTATCCTGGGGTTATCATTGACCAGAAACTGAACTAGACCAGCCATGTTAATACAGTGGCTACAAGAGCAGGTCAGAGGTTGAGAATCCTGCAGCAAGTAACTCGCCTCCTGACTCCCCAAAGCCTGTCCACCATCGACAGGGCACAAGTCAGGAGTGTGATGGAATATTCCCCACTTATCGAGATGGGTGCAGCTCCAACAACACTCAAGACGCTCAACACATCTAGGACAAAGCAGTCCACAGGACTGGTACCCAATCCACTACCTTCAACATCTTTTATATCCACTACCGGTACATAATAGCAGCAATGTGTACCATTTACAAGTTGCACGTCAATAGAACATAGAACATAGAATAACACAGAACAGGTCCTTCGGCCCACGATGTTGTGCCGAACACTTGTCCTAGCTTAAGCACCTATCCATGTACCTATCCAATTGCCACTTAAAGGTCACCAATGATTCTGACTCTGCCACTCCCACAGGCAGCACATTCCATACCCCCACCACTCTCTGGGTAAAGAACCTACCCTTGACATCCTCCCTATACCTTCCACCCTATACCTTCAATAATGTGAACTGCTCCTTTGACAGCACCTCCCACGCCCATGATCTTTGTCACTTAGAAAGACAAGGGCAGCAAAAATATGGGAACACTTGTGTGTTCCCCTCCAAGCCACTGACCATCATGACTGGAAACTATATCGGCTGTTCTTTCAGTGTCACCTGGTCCAAATTCTGGAACTCTCTCCCTAGTGTCATTGTAGATCTATCTACACCGCACAGACTCTGCGGTTTAAGAAGGCAGCTCACTCCCACCTTCTCAGGGATGGGTGATCAATGCTAGCTCAAACCAGTGACACCTAATCCTGTGTCTGAATGAATACAAGATAAACTGAGAGCTCGGAGATGGGATATTTGCACCTTCAGGGTCTGAAAACCTGACATTGAAAACCTGCAACACTCCTTCTGAACTGCCCCAATTGTTCTGGAAGCATGCCCATTTCAACCAAGCAAGGAATTTGGCCAATTCACTTTCCATTCCCACCCATCAGTACGCATTCCAATCTGCCAGATCACTTCAATCCACTGCCCTGCTGCAGATTCCTGCTGACCAGCTCACTTCCCATTCCAGAGGCTTCTTGTCAGAAGTGGTTCAGTGGATCACGCTCTCCGCTCTGAGTCAGGAGCTAATGTGATCTGACTAACACACCAGCAATATCGAGAGCAAACTCTGGGCGGACATTAGGGAGTGCTGCATTGTCAGGCACACCGTCCTCAAATCAAGGCAAGAAACACTCCCAGATGGCTCCAAAATAAGATCACGCCACGCTATTTCCAACAAAACCGCAAGTGCCCGGATCCCCCAACAAACATTCCCAAACCAGATGGAGATGCAGCTTTACTCTGTATCTAACCCCGTGCTGTCCCTGCCCTGGGAGAGTTTGATGGGGGACAGTGTAGAGGGAGCTTAACTCTGTATCTAACCCCATGCTGTCCCTGCCCTGGGAGTGTTTGATGGGAGGGACAGTGTTGAGGGAGCTTTACTCTGTATCTAACCCCGTGCTGTCCCTGTCCCTGGGAGTGTTTGATGGGGGACAGTGTAGAGGGAGCTTTACTCTATATCTAAACCCGTGCTGTCCCTGTCCTGGGAGTGTTTGATGGGGGACAGTGTAGAGGGAGCTTTACTCTGTATCTAACCCCGTGCTGTCCCTGTCCTGGGAGTGTTTGATGGGGGACAGCGTAGAGGAAGCTTTACTCTGTATCTAAACCCGTGCTGTCCCTGTCCCTGGGAGTGTTTGATGGGGGACAGTGTAGAGGGAGCTTTACTCTGTATCTAACCCCGTGCTGTCCCTGTCCCTGGGAGTGTTTGATGGGGGGACAGTGTAGAGGGAGCTTTACTCTGTATCTAACCCCGTGCTGTCCCTGTCCTGGGAGTGTTTGATGGGGGGACAGTGTAGAGGGAGCTTTACTCTGTATCTAACCCCATGCTGTCCCTGTCCTGGAAGTGTTTGATGGCGGGACAGTGTAGAGGAAGCTTTACTCTGTATCTAACCCCGTGCTGTCCCTGTCCCTGGGAGGGTTTGATGGGGGACAGTGTAGAGGGAGCTTTACTCTATATCTAAACCCGTGCTGTCCCTGTCCTGGGAGTGTTTGATGGGGGACAGTGTAGAGGGAGCTTTACTCTGTATCTAACCCCGTGCTGTCCCTGTCCCTGGGAGTGTTTGATGGGGGGGACAGTGTAGAGGGAGCTTTACTCTGTATCTATCCCCATGCTGTCCCAGTCCTGGAAGTGTTTGATGGGGGGGGACTGTGTAGAGGGAGCTTTACTCTGTACCTAACCCTGTGCTGTCCCTGTCCTGGGAGGGTTTGATGGGGGGACAGTGTAGAGGGAGCTTTACTCTGTATCTAACCCCATGCTGTCCCTGTCCTGGAAGTGTTTGATGGCGGGACAGTGTAGAGGGAGCTTTACTCTGTATCTAACCCCGTGCTGTCCCTGTCCCTGGGAGGGTTTGATGGGGGACAGTGTAGAGGAAGCTTTACTCTGTATCTAACCCCGTGCTGTCCCTGGGAGGGTTTGATGGGGGACAGTGTAGAGGGAGCTTTACTCTGTATCTAACCCCATTCTGTCCCTGTCCCTGGGAGTGTTTGATGGGGGACAGTATAGAGGGAGCTTTACTCTGTATCTAACCCCTTGCTATCCCTGTCCTGGGAGTGTTTGATGGGAGGGACAGTGTAGAGGGAGCTTTACTCTGTATCTAACCCCATGCTGTCCCTGTCCTGGGAGTGTTTGATGGAGGGACAGTGTAGAGGGAGCTTTACTCTGTATCTAACCCCATGCTGTCCCTGTCCTGGGTGTGTTTGATGGGGGACAGTGTAGAGGGAGCTTTACTCTGTATCTAACCCCGTGCTGTCCCTGTCCTGGGAGTGTTTGATGGGGGCACAGTGTAGAGGGAGCTTTACTCTGTCCTGGGAGTGTTTGTTTGGGACATTTTAGAGAGAGCTTTACTTGCAGTTTGGAAGAGGCAGCTTTAACCCTGTGCTTTAACCCTGTGCTGTAACGCTGTGCACTAACTGCTTTGGGAGTGTCTGATGCTGAGACTGGGTCCAAACAATACCTGGTGTTTATACAGCTCTTTAAAAGCAATTATATAACCAAGTTCTTCATAGGAGCAATCATCAAACACTGTTTTACGAGTCACATTAGGACAGGTGGCCAGAAACACGATCAAACGGGGTGCTTTTAAAGGTGCATCTGAGGCAAAGAGAGGAGGAAGTATGAGAGAAAGAGAAAGAAAAGAGATAGAGACAGAAAGAAGATGAGAGTTGGAGGGATTTAAGATGCAGAGTTCAAGGTCCCAGACAGCTGGAGTCATAGCCACCTGGTCTGTAATCGAGACAGGAAGAAGAGAAAGATTTCAAAAGTAAGGGGAGGGTTTTAACAGCAAGGCACTGCCAGACGGGGAGCCAGCGTCGGCTGGAGACACAGCAGGGTGAGAGGGCACTGCATCACAGCTTTGGATCTTTTCAAATTCCAGGAAGGTGCTTTTTGAGAGGAACATGACATCAGTTTGGAAAGGTAGAAGACAGTAGCCAAGGAGAGAATTCTGTAGCTAACACAGAAACCAGCAAGAGGAGATGGGTGCTTCGAGCAGTTTGGTAAGAGTCGGGTTTCTCATGGACAAGGCGGACTCAGGGAGAACATGAAGGAGGACTGATGGGGAGATGCAGTCGGGAAAATCTGGATTTGGGTAGGGGGATCTTTGGAGGGCATTTGACCCAGTCAGAGAGTCATGGAGTTTTTACAGCACAGGAAGAGGCCATTCGGCCCATTGTGTCATCAAACATCCACCTCCTCTAACCCCATCTCCCAGCACCTGGCCCATAGACTTGCGTACAATGGTAAATCAAAGCACTCACGTAAAAAATTCTGACATGTCTTGAGGGTTCCCACCTCTTTTGGGCAGCGAATTCCAGATACCTAGCACCATCCAGGTGAAAACCTTTTCTTCCAATCTCTTCTAAACCTCCTGCACCTTACCTTAAATTAATTTTATACCCCTCAATCACATCCCCCTACCCCAGCCTTCTCAAATGTAAACAACCCCAGTCTTATCTCTCTTCATAGCTGAATCACTCCAGCCCAGGTAACATCCTGGTGAATCTCCTCTGCACCCCCTCCAGTGCTGTCACATCCTGCCTACAGTGTGGGGACCAGAACTGCACACTGTACTCCAGCTGTAGCCTGACCAATCATCGTGCTGTCCAACATCCTTCGCCCCTATATTCAGTGCCCCTAAATTATAAAGTCAAGTATCCCATCTGCCTTCTGGAGCACCGAATCTAACTGTCCTGTTGTCTTCAAGGGTCAATGGGGCCATGCACACCAAGATCCCTCTGATACTCTGTACTCCCTGGGGTCCTACATACAGCGTGCCTCGCCAATCCTCCCAAAATGCAGCACCTCACACTTTTCAGGATTGAATTCCATTCCAGGTCAACAGATGATCTCAAACTCAATGATGGAAAAGACCATGAGCTCTCAGCAGTTAGTGCCTACCTGGACTTCCCTGGCATGGTAGGCGATGATGAGGCCCAGCAGGATCAATGTGGACAGGCTGATAAGGCATTTCAGGGTGAGTGAATACATAGAGCCCTGAAAGACAGGCAGAAGACAACGGCATAACCAACATTTTCAGATCAGAGTGCAAGAAAGCTGCTCACTACCATCTTCACACCATTCGTGTAGACTCACCCCCATCCTGGACTCAATCAGTCCTTTTAACCCCCTAAACAAGGCTGCTGGCGCCCCAATGCCCATACATAATGCAGCTGGCACAGTTATGCCCATGTGTTTGTACAAGGCGGCCCAGTGTCCACGCCTATACAAACCTCATCTGGCACCTCGGTGCCCATGTGCCTGCAAATAGATTGGCTTGCACATCAGTGCCTGCACGCCTGTACACTTGTTCACTTGTTCACTGGCACTCTTATACAAGCACAGCTCACCTGGCACCCGATTACCTGCATCTACGCACACACACACACACACACACACACACGTGCTTGGCTGGTGCACCTGTGCCCACACACACACACGTGAGTGGCTGGTGCACTTGTGCCCACATACATGCACGCACACATGCTTGGCTGGCACACCTGTGCCCATAGACATACATACACACACACACACACACACCTGACTGGCACACCAGAGCCCACATAATTACACACACACACACACTTGGCTGGCACACCAGTGCCCACACACACTTGGCTGGCACACCAGTGCCCACACACACATACTTGGCTGGCACACCAGTGCCCATAGATATACATACACACACGTACCTGACTGGCACACCAGAGCCCACATAATTACACACACACACACACACTTAGCTGGCACACCAGAGCCCACATAATTACACACACACACACACACTTAGCTGGCACACCAGAGCCCACATAATTACACACACACACACATACTTGGCTGGCACACCAGTGCCCATAGACATACATACACACACACGTACCTGACTGGCACACCAGAGCCCACATAATTACACACACACACACACACACTTAGCTGGCACACCAGTGCCCACACACACATACTGGTGTGTGTGTGTAAGAAGACAGCCATCATTCAGTACACCGTGGGAATTATTGTTCTCTTTTCTCCGAATAAGCAAAGCACTTACAGAACCAAACTTAAAAAAAAAACATTTGAAAAGTGGAAGCAAGGCAATAAGTCCCTTGAGGACTGGGCTGTGACAGTAACTCTGATGGTTGATAAGTGGCATTCAAAAATATCTTTTGTTTATAAAGGAAATCCCTGTTAAAAGATGCAGACAAACTTAGAGTGAAGCCTTGGAAGTTACTGATCTACCTCACTCAGCAATACCACTTGCGATAAACACAGGTTGCATTCAGTTAATGTTCCTGTTGCCCTGGGGAGGTACAGAGAGTCATTCAAACTGACTCCAGCACTTCAGGATTCCCTTTCTCACTGTTTGCCTCTGCTCAATCCCTTCAGTGGCCTGGCTCCATCAGATCGCTAGCTGTTTCCTCTCCTTCTGATGTTCTGCTGGGTGTATCAGTCTGGTTGACAAAGGTCTTTCCAAGGCCTCCTGGCTACACTGTCACACATAGTTCAACCACTTGGTGAAACATACTGACTGGGCTTCCAACAACACCATGCCAGTCTTTCTGGAGCGCCAGCCTTGGAGGTGACCAGCCAATTCCAGCCTGAGGGGGCTCCCGGGGAGAGTTCATTCCCTACTGCTGGGTGCCAAGTCCCCCCAGCTGGGAATGTGCAGAGCCACCCCTGGTGCCACAGCCCGGACAGAGCCAGCACAATCCCACTAGACCGTGGACGGTGTCAGGTTGCACGCCAGTGATGTGAGTTTGGTCGGTCGTGCCACTGATGGAGGCCATTCAGGCAATGGTGTCTGTGCTGTTCCCCTGCCCCAACTCCCACCACAGGAGCAGTTCACCTCATGCCACACCTCTGCCCTTTCTCCACCCATTTTTCCTTTCCAGCTAAATTCCTAATTGCCTCCATCACAATCTTAGTCAGCACTGGCCAAATCCCAACTCCTCACTGCATGAGAAGGACTGCCCCTCCTTCGTTGTGAGTTACCTTAATTACCTTTCTAACAACAAGTACATTTCTT